>NW_026937025.1:0-7610 GCF_032062105.1 Saccostrea cuccullata
AGATTGACACAATTTCAATTATCCAATTTCCTTTTCTTATCATACATCTCTAAAAACCTCAGTGGGGTTATCATAACAAATAATACATCATTTAATTCATTTACATCTATGTTAACGATGTATAAGAAACCAACCACTGTACGTGATTGATACACATGAAAATTTTCTTTACATGTTTTATTTATATGGTTCAAAAACTGTTAAGGCAGACAACTCAAAAAGTTTATAGTTTTTTAAGGTATTTCCGCCCTACTGTGATGGAATTTTTGTGAATCAAAAAATTTTTAAATTTTCTGAAATATTTCTTTTGAAAGATTTTATTTTTAAGTGTGTAATAAAAATTGAATTGTTTTTAACAATGCATCTAAAGGGTTTTTTAATGGAAATAAATGATTAGTTTTCTACATTGAACCCTTAAATTTATGAATATGGATAAACCTGAATATCTAATTTTCTCAATTCAAATTAAATGTTAGGGTTGAATGACCAAAAGAATCCTAATTTTCGTATAATCTCAACTCATTATTTGACAGACTACAACTATTTGTTTAAAAAAAAAATAATGCCAAAATTTTAATACTTTCCAAAAATCACCAATTTATTTTATAGGATGCTAATTAATTACGATAGCCCGTATTGCTTCAACTTAAGATTCAGTTAAGAAAAAAAAAAAACTGTCTCTCTACTATTAAAATTTCCAGTTAAATAAGAAAAAAACTAAAAATGTTATTTGGTTCTACAAAATTTTTAGTCACTACGAATCTCGCCAAGATTACTATCAAAAAGGTCCTTGGTTTTATTTCTAATGATAAAACGGTGTCAAGACATGCATTTTATTAACTTTATATTATGATTTTTGGAGTTTTTAAAATTTTAAATAGGTGCTTCCGGGGGCTAAGCCCCCTGGGCCCATGACAGAGCCACGCCCTGGACCCAATGGGGCCTAGGGGGGCCCCCCAACCCCTTGCCAATTTTAGCATGCACTTCATTTCGGTCATAGCTACACCACTTTTTGCCATCTAGGCCTATTTCCAAAAACAGAAAAATAGGGTGTGTGTGTGTTGATGGCCCCCGAGAGGGGTTGGGGTTGACTAAATTGAATGTGTATATGCCATTATGGCAGCTTTCAGGAAGTCTCTGCCTAATCAAATATAAAAAAAAAAAATTCAAAAACGCTTTACATTCATTTGAATAATATTATACAATTATGGCCTTTTGGTGTTGAATATGGTTTTTATTCCCAAAAAAACATATTGACCGAGGCGAAGCCAGGTCATAGATTTTTCTGGGTCAAAATTTCAAAACCCAAAAAGTACATAATTGTTTTATTTATAGTCCGAATTTGAATGAATAAGGCATTGAACGCTGAATGAACATCATTTTCATAAACAAAACCCCTGTCGTTGAAAACAAATGTCCCGATTACAGTTTTTCACCTCCGTGTTTTCCTTTCCGAGTTTCACTATGTGTGAGACCCCAAAAGTTTAAAAACAAACCTGCAATAGGTTTGTATAATTTTTTCCTGCTCATATACGTAGCTCGCTCGGGCCCTTGCAACCATTGTTTACAACTTGTTTTGGGGGGTTTATTGTGACGTCACAATGCCGCTGCACGCGTAATGACCCTACGGTGAATACGGGCAAATCCAGTGAATATGTAGTGTTATGAACTGTTTGCGCTTGTATAGATTATATGGGAATATAAATAGCTATATAATAATATTTTTTGTTGATCTATATGAGAAAATAGATTTTAAAAAATTCCAATTATGTGCCAAAAATTTATACACCCCCCCCCCCTTTTTCAAACTTTTTTTAACATTAAATTTAAATTTTGTTGCTAAATTTCAGACTGGTAATGTATTAAGAATACGAAATACCTACTCACATGGTCACCTGAGATATTATGCTCAATTTGATGAATCATGTATTATGTAAATTATTGAATTATTTGACCTTTTCCTTGGAAACCCAAATGAAGGAGTGTGCATTTAGAGGCAAACACCTGAGTGCGGGTATTACTGTCTCGTGACAGCATCTAGTTGCTTTTTTTTTTGATTATCATATAACTCTCTCCTTAAAAATTTCAGAATCGATATTAATTGTGTTTCCTCTGTCGATTTTTCTCCAATATGAGAATGATTTAATTTTTTTTCTCTCTATCATTTTTTCTCCAATAAAGATATTTTTACAAAGACCAGCATATTTTGATATGATAGTTAATTTAAACAAATTGTCGCATCATAATAAGAAGTAATTTTTTAAAATGGGACAAACTAAGTCCCAGAAATAAAGAAGAAAAGAGCAAAACTCGTTGCAAAGCAACGAGTAGGTCTTCCGTCCTGTTTGACCGGAAGTAGCTTTTATTTTCAACAAAAATGAGAAATAACGCCCCAAATCCTTTGAATCCTCTAAAGCTATGTTAATTAAAATAAGCCATTTTTTGCTACTTCCGGTTTGACCGGAAGTGACGACGACGCACGAAATATTAATTTTTAAGCTCTCAGAGACATGTGTTGCCCAAAAACTTGTCAAAAACGGCAAAAATACGCGTTTTCCGACTACTTCCGGTTTGGCAGGAAATGACGACGCTGGACGTAGTTTGACGATTCCATTAGATTAAGGTAGATCGCGGGTTTACTGTCTGCCTGAAAACATACTCCGAAAATTTGTCAACTTAATCCTCTCGATTCAAATTTTACTTTCTGAAATTTTTGTGAGATTCGTCTGCGTGGTTATATTGTTATCGTATTTCAAAGGCACTAATGTTGATGAGAACTGGTGACGCTATCACAATGAAATATATAGTAAATGCGCCTTTTCCACCGGAAAACGCATTTCAAAACCATGCTTATAATATGAAAACGCCGCAGACGAATTTTATATTACTCAACGCGATGAATGTGAGATAAATTTCGAATCGACCTATTAAAAAAATTGATATGTGTTCTCGCTCATTTTCTCGCAAAAAAACTTTAAAGTTTTAAAAATTTGTAACAAACGTATATAATTTCATTAAGACGTTATATAACGTTAGTGCGACGTCATTATTTACGTACGACTCAGAATCACAATGTAATGAACAATTCACTGAAAATAAAAATTGTTGTATCCGCATTTTCAATTTTTCATTGATTGACAATAAATATTCATGTAAACATTGTCATAATTTACCTAAATTGTCACACTTTTTTCAATGAAACACGGAGTCATGTTATTTGAATCAATTTTGACCTTTCATATTTTAACTTTATATTAACTCTTAATTTAATTTAGTATTGATTAGATATTGATTAAGTCATTATTTTTTATTGCAATATAAATAAACATTTTTACAGAGAAAACAAGCTTTAATGTTTGTTTTATTTTATGATGCATACTGATGGAAATACTTTTTGCTTGTTTGTAGTTTGATACTGTAAACGTAGTAAGCTTTTTACGTCGAATCCAATTGTGACGCCAGCAAACCCGCGATCTACGTTAAGCTTGACATTTTCAACAACTTTGCTCCTTTGATGTATAACAATTTCTCAATACTTTTTGTGATATCTGGAAAAAACTTTTGGCCCCTCTAGAACCTTTAATTTAGGGGTCAGCCCTTTTTCCGACATATCATTTGAAAGATCTTCTAATTCTGTACAAATTATGGTCTATATATTTTAACAAAATATTTTTAGTTTGAAGATAAGAAGCAAAATATGAGTAATTTTTGGTTCTTTTAAGCGTTCTAATTTTTGACCCCTATATAGCGCCATTTTGAATAGAGAAATCGAAAAACAAAAACCGATGTGCACAACTTCAAGCCTTCTATTATCTAAAATCAGTAGAATTTCTGCTCCAGCTTTAGCCGTCTCTGAGCCTTTGTCTGGAAACGAAAGACTATAAGTTTTCGTTTAAAGGGAAATAACTCAAAACCGGTACCGGAAGTGACATTTTGAAATTTTAGTCAGCATTCTGATAGAGTTTTTAAACGTCTATAACCTCTGCAAATTTGAGCGAAATCCGTTCAGAAATGAGTGAGATATGAGGCCTCAAAGTTGCGGTCTAGGAAGCAGAAGAAGAAAAAGAATAATAATCTTTACCAACAGAATCAGTAGAAGGTCTGAAGACCTTAATTAACATTCTAATGAAATGATACAAATCAGGTGCAGAGCAAACAAGGAAATTTAAAACATTAGACGGAGGATTCACTGTCATGATGGTGTAAGCATTCTCTGTTGACCGATCTCACCTGTTTGTTTGGGGATTTGTTTTCCTTTTCATGACCGGGTTAAGGTAAATACTGTAAAACAACTATTCTGTGCATCATATTTTATTCGCAATTCCACAGTTTGAAATCTATTCCAAAGATTAATGTTCCCTACTTTATAATTTTTGTTAATTTCTAAAACGAGATAAATAATTAACAATAAGGTTGATGGAACAAGAATTTCGACAGTCTTGTTTTACGTCATCATCTTATAAGTTCTTTGATCAATATACTGCCACTGCAAGCCATAAAAATATATCATTAAGTTAAATCCTGACTGACGTTTTCATACTTGTTGTTATGCTATTATTTACTCTCTCCTCTATGGAATATGATCCCACCCGTGATGTTTTGCGAGGTCAGTGTTTGCTCAGCTCCTATTTTGTGTTATGGACTTTTGAGCTTAAATACTTGTTTTTTTTCTGTTATTTCCCGATCATAACAAGGAGTAGCTGCAGATCTGTAGCTCTCCGAAAAAAAATATCGATAGACCGGAGAGCTACAGTGCCACCCATTGAAAAAACTGTATATTTATTGCGCGCGAGAAAGTGGGCGCGAGTCTTGTTTAATTCTTCCAAATTCTTACCTCAATTGCAAAAAATGGTAGATTTAAAAAAATTCCTCTTTCCTCTATCGAGTACTTTCGTAGTTGACACCTGAACGAAGCATATTGGAGCGAATTATCTTTGAAACCAAAATGGCAGTATAAATAAGCGAAATGTTCGATGATTGCAATATCAATATCAGGACCAGGAGGGCCATTAACAACAATTATGAGGAATGTTTTGTTGTCAAAAGAGTAAAGAATATGTTAGGAACACACGGTTGGTAATATTCTGAGATTACAGTTTTAAAAACACGGAGAAATAAATAGAGAACCGAGCGCACTTTTTTGTGCGCAATAAATTTACAGTTTTTTTTCAGTGGGTGGATCTGTAGCTCTCCGGTCTATCAATATATAATTTTCGGAGAGCTACAGATCTGCAGCTAAACAAGGAGTAACATCGGATATGACCGGTCTACAGTGGGTGTTCATTCCTCCATGGCACATGCTCCATCCTTTTTAAGTTTTAGACATATGTGTTTCCTCTGCTTCAGAATTTTATTGTCTATTGTATATATTCTCTATAGTTGTCGCTTAAATAATTTTTCCAAAACTTCAAGAAAAGACGATATTTTGCAGATATGTTTAAAAAGTATTTTTGCGTAATGTCATGTGTTACACACTTTAAAGATTCTGAGAATTAAAAACAATTCCGAGAATTAGATGAAAAAAAATTCCCTTGAGAGTGATATGTAATGTGCAGTAGACCGACTAACCCAGTTCTTTTGTGAGAATATTTCTTTATAGATCGGATATACTTCTTAGTCGTCTGCAACGTCCTCGTGGTAGGAGAAAAACAGTAAAAAGATCAACATCGTGGATAAAATTTTCGTTGCTCTTTAAAGTGGAAAAAGGAAAGTGTTTATAACATGACCAATGTGATTTAATTGTAATTATGCAATACAATGTTTTTTGAAATCAATGAGGCAAAACAGATCCTTATTTTATATTTATATATTTATTTACCCCCCCCCCCCCAAAAAAAAAAAACATGTTTGATGAAACACCTTTGATTTTGTCAGAAATAACTCCTTAATTTGAGACCATAAAAAGTATCACCTATTTATACTGCCCCATCAGGTGGCAAGAGAAATAGGTTCAATGCGCTTCGCTAGAATTTTTCTGCGTGGTTAAGGTCACTAAGACTGTGCGGTATCAAATATTAAAGGAAATGAAAGCTCAGTATTTCCTTTCATAAAAACCTCTGACAATTTTTACTGCATTTCACCGTGACTTAATGTTCTGTAAAATCATCCGAAATCGATACATGACATGAAAATTTGAGGACCATATGAACATCATTTGAGACTATTGTAATTTTTAAACGGCCTGCGTGCATGACCTAAAAATATGGAGTTCAGTTGTGGAAGTAAAAGAATGTTATACTTTGGAAATATTTTGTATCCAAAGAAAAATCTCAGTGCATTTTTGTAAGCAATAAAATACCCTTTTTTCAATGGTAAGCACTTGCTCTCTGGTCGTCAGTCGAATCATTAATATTCCTAATTATAGGTTCAGATATGAGATAAAATATGTTAAGAAGTTTAGGTCTTGCTATTATCATGCTTATTTTATACTTTTCTTATATATCTATTTAAATTAAGTGTTAGTATTTTTGACAATGTGAAAGTGACAGAATCCGAACATGTATTTCATCTACTACATGCAGGCTCAAACCCCACCGTGGTCCGTGGAGACCGGTCCTTCGGATGCAACAGTATAAACCGAGGTCCCGTGTCGCAGTAGGTGCTGGCACGAAAATGATCCCTCTCTGCGCAATGACTCTTAGTGCTGAGCATAGGAAAAAAAATGTAGCTCTCCACGGGCAATTGGTTGCAAAACCATACAAGCGAAAAATTCTGGGAGGAACGTTAATCTATATTCAATCAATCATATACCACGTTTTAACATGTTTTCTTATCAAATAAGCTGTATATAACCATTCCCTTAAAGCCATATATGGCGTAACTGATCAAAAATATATTTTTGAAAAACACAAAATTAAGTAAAGAAATATAGTTAATACATTTAAATTAAAGCTTTTCATACAATTCTGATCATGGAGAACAGCTCGTTTCATCTAATAATACGATTTTATCTTCTCTGTAATGTGTTATTTAAATCTTTTTTATTTTTTTCCGAGTCGGAAAAAAATTCCGAGAATCCAAATTAAATTGTGATATCTTTATAACGCAATTGACATAGGTTTTGTAATTTACGGAAAAGTTCTATCTTTATATAAAGTAATGATACAAATAATAAGTTCTTATAATTTTAGTCTAGTAATTTTCATTGTACATACGCCATATATGGCTTTAAGCTCATAGTAAGTTATTCTACGCTAAACTTCCAATGCTTCCAAAATGTTCAGTCTTGAATATAAACACCTTGATTTCTCATATATCAACCTCTCTAAAAATGTGTATTATTATTCTTTCTTGCGCCAAAAAGACAAACAAACTTTTATTATGTGCACCCGTTATCGACCAAGAAAACCTTCTTCCATAATAAACTTATGTATACTGCCCGTTCTTTAAGCTTCACCTTTCACTTTGCATATTAGTAAGGAGTAATGTGACTGCATTTATAAGATCTGCCTAGATGCGTTTATTCCAAAGACCACCATGAGTACATTTGAATAATCAAAATTAACTATGTCGTTTCTAGTTGAACTGTTAAATTTAATTGGGCTTTGGAACAGATTTAAATCTGAAATTTGTTATTAAAAGAGTAAATATAACATAATTTTCTTCTTTCC
>NW_026937026.1:0-7558 GCF_032062105.1 Saccostrea cuccullata
TAGATTAAACCATTTTGATTTGATTTTTCATAAGAAATATTTTGATATACTATAGATGCATATAGAACCATTCATTTTGACAAAAGCGTCATTGTCCATGAACTTTTTGGACATTCCTCGTATAACCAATGATCTTCTCTGAGATACATGACTTAATTTGTAAATAACCCTTTACACCTAGAAATAAAACTTCAACGTCCAACCTCTCTAAAATGTTTTTCTCTAGAATAACTTAGTATACATGTATTACCTTTAATTATTCTAACATAATTTCATATTATCTATTGATATATGAGGGAATACAATGTACATGTAATATCTAAATAAACATAAATTCAGACTGCTTGAGATCATGGATTAAGTCTTAATGTATATATATCCACACTTTATGATTAATACTGTTCTGAAGAAACATTAAAAGCAAAAGAGATACAAAGAACAAATTAGTGTCGTATATCTTGAGTTGATTCAGTTTACGTCTGTATCACAATTTTTTAAAAAGACAACTGGAGGGGGATTCACGTATGATTCGGTGAAATACAGTATGCTCTGTCTTAGAAAAATGGGGGTTTTGCAGAAGAGCTGTGCTCATTTGTGGGAAGCCAAGATATCTCTAAATCTAAAGTCACACTATAAAAAGTAAGAATGTGGAAACGTCAAGAAGGATTTTCTGTATAAACCAACGACAAGACTTCCTTAATTCTAAGGATGAACTGGAAATATTAATCCTTTCCTTGGCTCAGTTTCTAGGTAAGAAAAGTTGAGTAATATTTTTAATTTCAAAAACAAGACAGATGTTTATGAGGTTTCTTTCTATCAGTGTTCGAATCACGCTGTTGGACGTGGAGACCGGTCCTTCAGATGAGACCATTCAAACCGAGATCCCGTGTCGCAGTAGTGCTGACACGAAAAAGATCTCTCACTGCTCAATGGATCTAAGTGCCGAGCATAGTACAACAAATTTAGCTCTTAACCGGCATGTTGGCGTGTGAGTGAAAATTCTCAAGAGCAACGTGAAACAACATATACAGTACCGACCAGACCCAACCTGACACAATGCAATCCCAGAGCAGTCCCGGGGACTGCTTTCTGGGACTGCTAAGGCAGTCCCACAGCGGTCCCAGTGCAGTCCCACAGCGGTTCCAGAGCAGTCCCACAGCAGTCCCAGAGCGGTCCCAGCAGTCACAGCGGTCCCAGTGGGCGGTGTTCATTAATTTTATGAGCGGAACTAACTCATGAATGAGATTTCCAATAAACAATGGAATTATAAAAGGAAATTTATTCTGAGTAGTATGCCAGGAATCCTTACTATGCGAAATTCTTTAGAAAGTTATATCTTATCAGAGGGAATATTACACCTTAATGTTTTGGATAACAATGATTAATTGATTGATTGTTTAACGTCCCTCTCGAAAAATTTTCACTCATATTGAAACGCCACCTTTTGCCTGTGGAGAGCTACCAATTTTATCCTATACTTGGCACTCGAGCCATTTAGCAGGGAAGGATCTTTTACGTAACAGCACCTACTGCGACACGGGACATTGGTTTAAACGATCTCATCCGAAGGACCGGTATCCGCGTCCCGCAGTGGGAATGTAACCCACGACGTAAGGATTTACTCCTTACTTTGAGACTCTAGAGCACCAACCACTGCGCCACGCGGGCGACTGTAAACAAGGAAGAACTCTTATTACAAATGAGACTAGAGGTACTGTGAACAATTAGCTCACTAAATGGTATTCCCATATGGTCATAGTGGCAAAGTTCATGTTTTCCTATAGAAAACCCAAAATATGTTTTCGATCAAAATATAAAATATGAGATGCACAAAGACAATGTACAACAAAGATTTTGTGAAAGTTTAAATAAAATTCAATCAGTGGTCTAAGAGAGGGTAACGGATAAGAGATGGGTACCCATAAGCGTACCATACGGACGTTCAGAAAGCTAGACGGATGCACAGGCAGCTAAACGGACATCCCGATCACTATATACCCCTTGCTTTTCAAGCTGGTATACTTTTTAAAAAGCACATTGTACTTCAAGAATGTAACTTAAGTATTTTTTTTACAACATTACTTATTTTTCAGCTCCTGTGAGATGCAAAGGTATATATATAAATGTTACTACATGGGTAGCGGAATGGCTTCCAAAACGTTTTAAAATATATGAAAAAAAAATGATTTATCGCAAAAACAGTACTTAACCCATACAACAGAGTCAGTTCACGAAGAGAAGATTTAACGATAGCCCTCTCTCTTGAGTTATCTATTAATCAATACTTAAACTTTTTAAAAAAAAAAACACGGAAGTGAATTGTCATGAGAAATTTTAACTTTTTAAAAGTTTGTTTTTCTATCGATGGAGTTGAGACTATTTACTTTTCTCTTCGCTTTCTTCTCTCAGATTCTAGGTAAGAACATTTTCATGGAATTTCAAATCTAAACAACAATCGTTTATGATACCTGTAGTACATGTGTTAGTGATTTAAATAAAACGGATAGTGTAAGTCGTTCTAATTCCACGGTGTTTAAATTTCACGATTTCTCAAAATGTACCAATCGCGATTGTTCTAATTTCACGCTGCAAGAAATTAATTTAAAGCATTTAACATCTTTATAATCTAATGATAGCATTCACGATGGGTTTAATTTCGCGGAAAAATGATAGATTGCGAACAAAGTGAAATTGAAGCCATCGTGAATATTTGCCAATTTACAGTGAGTTACTATATATTTAATAAGTTTGAAAACAAATATGTAAATACTAGTAAATTTCACAAAGCCAAATAAATTTCTCAAACACCTAAACTTTACAGATAGGAAAAAAACGATCAGTTGCATAAAAGGTGATATAAAGTTCAATGAATGGCGACTGAATGTTTACTGAAAATGATTGATTTGTCACTGAAAGGCGACTGCATGGCAGATAGATCACTCATTATCTTTCCAGCCACTATTCAGTTAACTAAAATTTGCAGTCTCATCCAGTCCTTAAATGGGCACCAGAGATTGAAAATGAAAGCCTAAAGTTCTAGTTGATATTGATAATTTCAAAAAAAGTAAAAGCAAGTCTTAGCCAATTATTTGGCTTTAAAGAGTAGCCTGAAGTTTTGCATTTGGGGATTTTTTAAAAGACAATTACAGTTGTTTTATTTGCTTATCATTAGTAAAACAGACACTAATTTTACTGAAGAACCCTTTACCTCTAGGCTTGTCCACGGTATTTGCTGGATGTTACTATGATGATTTTACCAGTACCCAACCATTCCTACAGCTACAACTTGTCTAGTCTCTCATACACTCTGGGTAAGAAATGCAGATTTTGTTGTTAATGGTTTAAATTTTTTGGTGAAGTTTGTTGTTTGAATCAGATGAACTATTTTCTATAATTTTTAATGATGTTTACCGCAGTACTGGGGCAATCATTGGAATCATAATTGGCGGCCCTCGCTGGATTGGCAACGTTGATTGGATTCATCGTCTTTTTGTATTATATTCTATGCAGAAAGTCCACTCAAAACCAGGTTGTAATTATCTACAACCCCAACACAACTACGGGAACTATGATTCAAAACCAATCAGGTAAGAATGATTTAGGAAAGAATGAAACCCACATTCATAGCAGATCATTGAATGCAGTACATGTACAAGTATAATAATCTTATCTGAATTTATTTACAAGAGGCTGAGCTCTGCGAAGCTTCTTTAAATATTGATTTTAATGACATTAAAATTTTTCTAGCTCATCTGAGCCGAAGGCTCAAGTGAGCTTTTCTGATCAGGTTTGTCCGTTGTCTTTCGTCGTTAATGTTGTTGTTGTCGGAAACTTTTCACATTTTCATCTTCTTTTAAAGAACCACTGGGCCATTTTCAATGAAACATGCCACAAAGTATCCTTGTGTAAAGGGACTCAAGTTTGTTCAAATGAAGGGCCAAGCCCTCTTCCAAGGGGAGATTTTAATGAAATAGTGATAAATTAATGGCATCTTTAAAAAATCTTCTTCTCAAGAACCACATGGCCAGGAAAAATGAAACTCATGTGGAAGTATCCGCAGGTAGTGTATATGTAATTTTGTTCAAGCCATTAAAAAATCTTCTCAAAGAACGCAGGTTCATGAAAAATCAAAACTCATGTAAAAGGATCCTCATGCAGTGAATATTCAAGTTTGTTCAGATCTTGACCCCCAGTTGTAGGGTGGGGTCACAATAATGTTTTATCAATGTTTAACATAGGAATATATAGGAAAAATCTTTAAAAATCTTCTTCTCAAGAACCAGTGGGCCAGGAAAGATGAAACTCATGTAGAAACATCTTTTGGTTATATATTCAAGTTTCTTGAAATCATGACCCGCAGGTGATGGGTGGGACCACAAATTTATATCAAAGTTTAACATAGGAATACCATAGGAAAAATCTTTAAAATCTTTTTCTCAAGGTCCACTGGGACAGGAAAAAATATCACGCATGTAGAAGCATCATCTTCTAGTGAAGATTCAAGTTTGTTCAAATCATTAGCACTGGGGTAGGGTGGGGCGAGAATGGGGTATCAAAGTTTAACAAAGGAATACATAGGAATTTTTTTTAATAATCTTTTTCGAAAAGACAACAAAGCCGTGATTGATCATAGTTATAATGAAGCATCCTCTGAAAGTGTAGATGCAGGTTTGCTCAAATCATGACCCTCGGAGGTAGGGGTACAATGGGAAATCAAAGTTTAACATGGGTATATACAGGGGAAATCTTTAAAAAAAATCTTCCCAAGAACAGCAAAGCCACAATTGGTCACAGTTATCTGGAAGCAACCACTGGTAGTGAAGATTCAAGTTTGTTCAAATCATGACCCCTGGGGCAAGGGAGAGGCCGTTTTGGACGATCAAATTAAGATAAAATAGAAAAAATCTTTAAAATTCTTCTTTCTGAGAACAGTAAAGTAGTGATTGGTCCTCGGTTATTTTAAAGCATCTCCTCAAGGTAGTGTAGATTCAAGTTTGTTCCAATCATGGCCCCCGGGGTAGAAGGGGCCAAAATGGGGTATCAAAGTTTTCCATACGAAAACATGGGGAAAATCACTAAAATTCTACACAAAGCAAAAATTGATCATTAATTTAAAAACATCATTAAAGTGGATCTTAACAATAAACAGCAAAGCCATTGTGTGTCATATTAATTCAAAATCCTTGTTCAAATCCCCCTCCTCCCAGAATCCACTTTTATAATATATTCAAACTTTTCAATACTGAACTGATGTTTTACTTCCGTAGTTGTTCAGGTGAGCGATGTGGACCCTGTGCCTCTTGTTAATGTGAGCAAAGTCATAGCCATAAAATGGCTATATACATGTAGTATATTTTCTTATTATTATAATCATAAAAACGTTTCAGTAATACAACCTAGCAATCAGCAAGGACTACATCCAGCTATTCTTGGTCAGAGGCAGCCAATTGGGCAAGGCGTAGCAGCCTCGTTTGCTTCATCTAACGAGTACAGTCCGCCAAAACAGTCTACTAAAAATCAAGATCCACCTCCGAGATAACTTTTATTTGTTTTTGTATTTGTTTTGTTTTGTTTTGTTGTTGTTGTTGTTGTTGTTTTTTATTTTTGGTCATATTATTTTTTGTATACATTTGCATTTACTTGCTTTTATTTCATGATTTAGCTAGCAACTACAAATCTAACAAGGAAATTCACAATTTCGATACAAACACAAAGGAAGACAATTCGTTTGATCATTTCACATGGTTTGAACAATATCTGCATTCAAGAAGTGAAATCATTGTTAGTTTATATTTTGTTCATTAACGATATAAAAACATGAGTATCCATTTTTCTATACGCTAACAACCTATGGTCCATACATTGCATCGATAGAACTGTTGTTGAATGTTTGCTGTACTTTTCTTTTTTTTTGTGGGGAAGGCAGTATTCACATGAAAAATGAGCAATATTTTTGACAATGCTCAATTTTTTTATTGTAAAATTGAGGATCATTGTACATAAACAAAGCCCACCTGAAAAACTAGAAATAATATCGATTAAATGAGATATTTGACAGGTGATATAAAGTGTAAATAAATATAACAAAACCATCTTGTACAATTAAAGTCGTTTCAAAGTGTGAGATTATCTTAAAAATAAGATTGTGTTTTTAAAGTACTGAAAATGAAGAAGTTCAAACTGTATTTAAATGCAATGTGGCCCTTCAGGACTAATTTAAGAGGGTGTTGATGTTTTAGATTTTCTATTACATTTTCAACAATTTAGGCTTCATACTTTTGAAATGGGTCTATAATTATAGACGCATCTATGATAAACGAAATTGTGACACGATAGCGGTGTTTTTCTTTGAAGTTTATTGTTCTGTATTAGCAATACAGAACGGGACTGTGGTGGGCGGAGCTACTTTCCGTTCTGCATTAGCCTTGTATACAGTATTGTATTTGCCAACTATTCTGTATCTAAAATACAGCACGGTCTAAAAATAAATCTGATTCAATTTAGCAAAGCTAGCACGTACACATAATAAATACTGATGTTTTCCTATTATTAATTTTTAAGAAATACCCGGTAATTTCCTGAGAATGTAGAATGTCAAAATTTCTCAATCACTTTCTAAAAACTTATTCCACACAGAATCTACACGTAATTTCGATCGAAAGTAAAAAAAAAATCGCAATAAAGGAAAACATCCTCTGTACCTAATTTTGTACAATCCACACGAAACAGAAAATTCGCTATCACGGAAAAAATCCTTCTCGCTGACAACAGCCACACGACTCTCTCACTTCGTTTTTAATGTCGCAATTCAATTTGAAAATAAAAATCCCTGACATCAAAGTCCATCGAAGAATTTTCTGTAAATCCTGTTTTTGTAAATCTAGTTAAACCGGGATTTTAAGACCCTGAAATAAATTATGATAAATCTCCATCTACAATTATAACAATAGATCACAACAATTACGGTTAAATCCTCCAATTTATCCATTAAGACTGACTATCACTCCATTACGTCTACCCCGTTAAATTGTCAAAACAAATCTGACCGAATTTTACGTTTTCCGTGGAAATATATATACTGCGGATGCGTACTCCCCGTCGGGGCCTCATCTACAGAACTCTGGCGGAAGTTTGGATGCTGCAAAGTTATAAAGTGGGCGGAGCTATTTTTGATTGATCGTGTCACAAATCATTTAGAGAACTCGACAGGTTCTGTATCGTAGATACAAATTTGGGGGCGGAGACTCGTGCTTTCGCACTCGCCTGCCCCCAAATTTGTATCTACGATACAGAACCTGTCGAGTTCTCTAAATAATACTTGTGTGACCGGTCGGGAGGGGAAATTCACACCTCCAGGGCACCAGATACCACCTCTGATGTTTAAGAGGTCCGTTTTTGCTCTGCTACTACCCGGTATTTTTAATTGCTTTATGGACATTTGATGTTGAATACTGTTAGTTATCTCCATATGCTTCATACATATAATAAAACTTAAAATAATTTTGACAATTTATAATCATATTAATTAGATTTAGTATTTTATTGACTGAAGTCAGAT
>NW_026937027.1:0-7809 GCF_032062105.1 Saccostrea cuccullata
TAAGCCTTTTACCTCTATTGATATGTGTAGATACAAAAATTAAACTCGATAGAAAACCTATATGCATTATGTTTTTAAGTAACAAATATGTAAGGGAATTGTATTAGATAAACTCTGCATAAAATTTACAAATCTAATATAATACAAAGCTTTCAAAAATCATTACTTCAATATAAACTGGTGGCGCAATGGTTAGAACATTTGCTCTAAAGTCGCAATGTAAGGAGTAAAAATTCTCGAGAGGGACGTTAAACAATAGACAATCAATGAATCAATATAAACTGCTTTTGGTTAGAATGTGCTGCATTATATTTTAAATAGAAAAAGTCGGAGATATCAAAGAGAAAGCTCAAAAGTCCAGTAAAACATTACAAATTAGGAGTACACATGGACCTAAAAAAATATCAGGTGTGGGAACAAGTGTCAGCCACTAATTAAGAATCCCACGTTTAAAATTATTTTGCTCAAAATCCTCTGCATATTTTTTCCATTTTGCAATTTTTTCTAGTTGATATATTTTTTTTATTGCTTTATAGTTGAGCATCTTCCAATGTGAAACAAAAATATAATATTTTTAACAACAAACAGTTACATATGTATGTTATTATTTATTGTGATTTTATATTTTTTCCTCTGAAAAAAGTACATACTGTATTAGATATAAGTAACAAAATGAAAAAAAATATGTCGATTATTTAATTTGAGAATATCTTACCAATCAGCCTTGTAAATGACGATATTCCGTAGATTACAAGAAGTACAGAACAGTTATGGAAGGGAATTACCGCCAAAAGTCTATGTATCTTCCTTTTATTCTTATTCTGCCTACTTCTTTATGCTTTGTTATTATTGTAATTATATGTCACTTTATTCTTTTCATATTCGTCTTTATTACATTTCACTTTGACTTTTATCCTTCTTCATTTCGTCCTTACTTCTATGTTTCTTTATTCTTGTTAAGTCATTTTATTTTCTTTTAAATTGATACAGTATCTTAAATGATTATCTCTATTACGAACGTTAATTCAAGCACGCAAACAATGAAGCATATTCAATGAAGACGAATACGAGTTGTCCTAATTTAGTGCCGCATTATAACGCTAGGTGGCAGGGGTGTTCGCTAAGAGTGTTGGTAAAATTAGGCAAACCGGGCCGGGGTTATTCGAGTTTTTTTTTTTCAATTTTCTGTCTTAATACTTTATCAATCGAACTTAAATTTTCAAATGAATGATGTTTGTTATTAGTTCAGGTATGTACCCGATACATGCCATTCCCTCGGCTAGATGGTAAGATTTCCCCTGGAAGACTGACAGCATAGTGATGCTTCCTTCGGAAGACTATACAGTGGGATTTCCCCCCGGGGTATAACTAGTCTTCCGTGGGACATCTCGCTATATATAGCAATTCGCCCCCCCCTTCATAGCAACCCTTCCCGAATAGTTTTTTTTAATCGTAAAACGATGTTTATACATGTATATACGAACGTTTTCAGTTTTTGAAGAAAAGTTATCCGTCCTATACACATGATACATGTATGAATAAATATTAAAATAATATCATTTTAAAAGTGCTTTATAATTAAATCATTTTAACCAATAGTTAAACATAGATAATCTTCACGAGAACATATGGATAATGACCCCCCCCCCCCTCCCCCTTGGTTAAGTTGCCCGCGTGGCATTGTAGTTACGGCGTCTGCTTTAGAGTCACGAAGTACAGAAGTAAGGACGTCGTGGGTAAGAATCTCACTGTAGGACGTGGAGTTCAATCCATCGGATGAGATCTAGACCTTGTTATTCGAGGTCCCGTGTCGCAGTAGCTGCTGGCACAAGAAAAAAGATCCCTCACTGCTCAATGGCTATAAGTGCCAAATATATAGGACAAATTTGCAGCTCTCCACCGGCAAGTTGTGGCTTCTCCTTTTGAGTAAAAATTTTTCGCAAGGGACATTATACAATGTACAATCAAACCACAAGTCTCAATATATATACTGACTTCCGGTTGGACGACCTCATATGGGGTAAGTTTCACCCCAAGGTAGAGGGATGGGTGGCCACGAAACATTTTCCTAAACATAACTTTTTACTACTGGAAAAGTTCAGCGAAAGGCTTGTTGCCCCTATCCCTTACCATTTTTGTTGCAGTACTAATAGTCAATTTATTAAAAAATATTTTAAAAGTCATGTATTTATTGGCATGAGTAAAATTTAGTACTGAAAAAAAATTTGACGACCACTCCCCCCTCACCACCAACAAACAGAATTTTCGAGTTCTAAGGTATTCTTAGCTCTCCTGGCTGATAACAAATACGATGCGTACTAAAGATATTTCTTTCTTTCTTTCTTTCTTGAAAATTAAGTGCTATTTTAATATAAAATATTAACGCTGAAAATAAGACCAGGGAGTTTTAGTAAGTCTGGATGCATGAAGCCTAGTTCCTATTTCGCCTACCATGCCCGGATCTAGAGGGGGCTGGGGTGTTAGGACCTCCTGGAATTTACAAGGTTTAAAAATATATACTAAAGCAAGGAAAAAAAGTTAAACGCTCCCTACGAAATAGGATTTTGACGTTTGGGAGAGTTTAGGTTTTTTTTATACTCGTCAAGAAATTTCTGGGATTGGACTGAATTTTTTTTTTGGACTGAAGTGGAACCCCCTCCCTCCCCTGGAAAATTTTTTTTTGGATACCGCGCCTGCCTACTCATATTTACGCTCCTCACTCCTTTGCAAAGCCCTGTCCCTAGAATCACGCACATGAGCACTTACTATCTGTCGTGAAATGAGTTCAGTTCAGTGGAAGGTTCTGAAAAACAACCCAATTTATGAAGGTTAACTAGTATCAAAATATTGAACATTTTTATACCAATTAAACTGGAATTCAATTATCCAACAAATAATTAACTTTAATAGAGTTATATTTTTCAGGCGAGAGACCGAGACGTAGCATTGTACGTTTTTGAAAGTGGGGAGGGGGCAACAAGAGAATAAATATTAAAGTACCCGGCTGAAAACAACCTGACAAGAGCAACCCCCCCCCAGGAAATTGTCTAAACTTGAAAATACTTACTAGGCGTCGGAACCGTGGAAGGGGGGGGGGGGGGGCTTAACCCCCACTTTTTTTGTCCAGAGATAGACTTAGTACAGACGTTCCTGCATAGGTTTAGACCCCCCACTTGCTATGGACACGATGCAGTATAGGTTTAAAATGGGGAAAGTGGTGGTGTATGGAAAAAAAAACTTTGGAACTGGAGTTCGAATCTACCCCCCCTCCCACGAAATTGAATATTTGAGTTCGGAAAATTGACATTTCTTTTCTTTTCTTTTTTTTTTTTTTTTTTGCTTTTCAGGTTTTTTTTTTGAAGGTCTTAAAAAATTCTTACACTTAGCCCCCCCCCAATTTCAATTTGCTTCCGATGCCAATGAAATCCAATTTCGAAGGCGGGGTGAGTTTTGGGTTAGATTCAACTTCCCCTATAGAATCAAATTTGATTTTTTTCCCTACTATACGTACTACATTAACTTATTTGACCCTTACTCTTACAAAAAGAGGGTCGGCCTTTCAATGAACATATTCAGTATAGTATTAAGTTATGTCTGAAAAAAGAGGCCGCTATTCATGTGTGCCCAGAGAAAATAAATATGGAGTTTCCATTATTGGATCGGATTATTGGATCCGGCCTTCAGAAGTTCGATTGATAATTAAAGTACTAAGGTGTATTGAAGAATCTCAAATAACCCGACCCGGGTTTGGTTACCTAGTTTTACCAACACTCGTAGCGAACACCACACCACCTAGCGTTATAATGCCGCACTAAATTTTGACGGTTTGACAACTTCCATTCGTCTTCATTGAATATGCTTCATTGTTTGCGTGATTGAATAATTTATTTAAGAAACTGTTTAAGTTTAAAAGAAAGTAGAATGAATTTACAAGAATAAAGCAACATAGAAGTAAGGACAAAATGAAGAATGATAAAAGTTCGAAGTGAAATGTAATAAAGACGAATTTGAAAAGAATAAAGTGACATATAATTACAGTAATAACAAAGCATAAAGAAGTAGGCAGAATAAGAATAAAAGGAAGATACATAGACTTTTTGGCGGTAATTCCCTTCCATAAACAGTAAGCAGCCATCCTGCTCGTTAATCGCCTAAAGTAGTTGTCAACAGTGCTAAATTCAATCTACGAGGTTGCGATTTAAAGTTAAAACCGTTTATGTAAATTTTAAATTTCTCAAATCAGAGTATCAACTAACTATGTGACCGTTATAATGTAAGTTTTAAAAAACTACAAAAAGGACGGTTATCTGAAGCCAATAATTCTCCAAGATAGTTTTGTATGGTAAATAATGAGTCTCACATATGCAGTTTGGCACCTGTTGATGCATACGCATAGAAAATATTTTTTTTCATTTTGGTACAATAATTTATCAAATGCTAAATAAGTTTTATATATAATTATATATCATTCCATATGATATTGCATCGTATTTATTTATGGCCCAACATTATTGATCATATGAAAAAGTGTTTATATTATACTATAGATTCCTTATTTTACATTGATTTGAGCACCATTATTAAAAGCGAGTGATTTTATTTTTCCAGTGGTGCTTCTTGCGAAATTACACGATAAGTAATTCCTCTCATATTTTTAGTAATCTACAGTATCCTCCATTTTGAACTGTGGATCACCCTGGATACAAATTTCTTATTTTGTTTGTTTTCTCGATGTTATTACTGTTAGTTTATGTGGATTTTTTCTTTTCATTTTTGTTTCTAATTTTCCAATGAGGCATTTAATTTAGACTTCTTTTCCGCCCGAGTGTATTAAGAAGACACCATGCCTGAATCTGTTTCATTGATTTTTTTGAAAAACTTATTTAATTTTGAATAATGTATAATATTATATAATATATTTATTACCCCCTGAAACCCCTGTGCGTAATATGACTATTGAACCCATCAATTTATTTCACTTTCGAATTCAGAGGGGAAAAAATTCTTTGCTTTCTACATCTACTGGGCCGATTAGGTAGAAGTTAATATTTTGTGTAATAAAGTGTAATAACTATCTTTCAGCGTTTATTTTACATGTACTTCATGTTCATACTTCGATTTAAATACTTAGGTGTTATCATGTCCCGTAGTGGTTTTTTCAAAAGTGCCAAAACACACTTAACTAAACAAGCTTCAAAAGCAATATATGGCGTTCTTAGAAAGATAAGGTATTATAACTTGCCAGTAGATTGTTAAATAGATCTTTTTGACAAAGTTATAAGCCCGATTTTGTTGTACGGGTGTGAAGTTTGGGGCTACGAAAACATAGATATTTTAGAAAAAAGTACACTTAAAATTTTTGAAATTTGTGTTGCATGTTAAGTCCAGTACCCAAAATTGTATGGTTATGGGGAAATTGGGCCATATCCTTTAATAATACGTATGAAGGTACGAATGATTACTTACTGGGCTAAACTTTTGATGTCGCATGAGAGTAAGCTGGCATACATAATGTATTGCTTTCTTTATAAACAATTTTCTGAAGGATCATTTATGCACCCATGGTTGAAATGTATAAGGATATCTTGAATTCCTGTGGTCTGTCTTATGTGTGGATGAATCAACATTTCATTAGTATTACATGGTTAAAATCTATTGTGAAAGAAACGTTGTTAATTTTTACAAGACTGGCATATGAACATAGAAAATTCATCTAAATGTTTAAATTACAGGATTTTCAAAAACAATTTTGGGGCGAGAAATGTACTTATGTAAACTCCCAAAGACTTAGGAATTGTAGGAACAAAATTTAGAACTTGTAACCACAAACTTCCAGTCGAATCTGGTAGATGGACTAATACTGACAGATATTTAAAGGCAGAGATTTTTACGGGGTGGTAAATTCCAGGTGAGAGAGGGGCTTATTTTGTACAGGTGTGAATGCTTTGGGGGCTAGCAGTCTACCTGTGGCCATCTGTCTCCTAATCCCTATACACAGGAAGTGATTTAATACACAATGAAATACCCAGATGTCAAACATGAAATGTTGGGGATTTTGAGACAATTTTAAAATTAGTATTTTAATTTTAAATTTTATTTTTATTTATTTTTTTACATTTTCAAAATACCCCTACCCATTTAAAAAATAATCATTTTATCATACTATAAATTCAAATATTAAAAATTAATAAAGATTGTTTAAGATGTTGGTGTATGTGTTGATTTAAATAAAAAATCCTGTAACAACCAGATTAGACTTTTAAAATTCATTCCTCCGCAGGATCCCATCTATTAATAAAATGAAAAGAGAGTTGTACTAACTACATTTCACTAAGAAAAAATATCTAGGTTTATCCTAACCTCAATAAGATTTTGTCACCATGAAACATGCTAAAAAAGATTGCTTGTAAATTCTTAACTGAATAAAAAAGGAAAATATACAGTGCTGCTCTGAACTTTGTCAATAACATCTCCACTTTAGGTTTACCATTTAGCATATTAAAATTAATATTGAAATTTCATTTGAAAAAAAAGTTTTATGTGCTAAAGTTTATTTTTTTTAAATACATATTGTATAATAATACTTTCAAATACTAAAGGTATATTCAATTCATATATTATCAATATAAAATTTTCATAGTAATACAGTTTCTGTATACAATGTTAAGTAAACATCAAAGGATCAAAAGTTAATTAGGTCACCATGAGTCCCAAACAAGGTAAACAGGGTATACACAGGTACCAGTAAGTAAGTGTCAATCAAGTTCCAGCATCCGATGATGGACCTTCACGCACTTGATTGACAGGGCTACCCAGACCAGGTATTTTTGAAGGCGGTGCTTAAAATTTCTGCCTTTATGATTATGTAATTTATGTGACAAAAATACTTTGGGGGATGAATTTCACTATGTAATGGAATATCCATATTTTTTCATCTTTACGGGTAAAATTTATTGATAAGAAGTATTGTACTCATGTAAATACTTATAAATTTGAGAAAATTATGTCCATCACAAATGTTGACTCACTGTTAAAACTGTCTTTGTTTGCTAAAAAGATAATGGCCTGCTTCTAGTAACTATTCTCTTTAATTGACACTACTCTACCTAACTTGACTTTTTATTTTGTATATATGTAAAAATGTTCCTGTACCTGTATACCATTGTATGCATGAGTGTAAATAAACAAAAAAAAAACAAACAATAATTATAAAGATTCAGACAAAGTCCATTAAAAGCACTAGCAATTGAATACTTTGGCTTCCTTTCATTAATGAAAATACTATTATATGCAAATAGCTATTTCTATAGCGAAACAAAAAAACCTTAGTGCTAATTAACCCCTTTTAAGATCAGTCTTTGGATATTCCAGCAAAGTACTTTAACCGAGACAATGACAAGACTTGGGACATACTGTATTATATTATTGGAATAAATGATTATTTATTTAAAAAGAGAAAATTTTAAAATAACTTTCTTCTTATTTCAAATTTTTTTAAAGATTATAAATTCTCCACTGCATTCAACAGGCATACATCCTGTATGAGCCCTTAGCAAGCACATGAAAACCTTGATACCGTAACATTTAAAATTCAAGTTAGAAACAAGACAGGCGATTGTTCATAATTTGGCGTATAATCGATTTGCACTTGACACTTGTCTCGTGTGTACACGAAGTTTGAAATTAAGGAGCAAATATTTTTAAAAAGAAACTTTACTTGTATAGCAAATAAAAGATAATTGGATAAAAGGCCTTGATTTTAAACCAAAGTATCAAATTTCTATCTCGCTTTGAATCATAAATTAAGGT
>NW_026937028.1:0-7685 GCF_032062105.1 Saccostrea cuccullata
GATATGGATTTGCGGGGCTGATACAGGTTATCAGCCCCGCAGGGCTGATATGGATCAATATCACACCCCTAGTAAATTAAACCTACAAAAAAAAAACAGTACTTGTGATCATACACATATTTTGGGGGTTACATAATTCTCTTAATTTTAACTTTTTGAATGTAATGATAATTTAACTGATAAATAATAGATTATCTTAAAATTACGGATTGAGGACATCTGAAATAGAAGTACATGCAGAAACAAACCGAAACTGTATGAGACAATAGACTGTGTACATTTTAAAAAGTCCGTGCATGATTATTTACTTATTTTCTTCTCAACTTAATGTGTTCTGTATTTTATTACTAAGTATGTAATAAATATAATAAAACATACCCTTTTCCTATATAGCTAGAATATAATTTGACATGTAAAATACACAAATTCTTTCTGCACGTATTGACAGTATAAGCCCTTTACATAAAGTACAAAGTGCATCAGTACATTCTGATAATATTGAATGCATAATCATGAGTGACTCGTCTTTATAACTTCCTTAAGACTCTTTTTAGCTCTCTTTTGTGAACAACTGTTCTATAAATATTCATGCCTATACCCATGCATCCTCCATTAAAACTTTCAGCCGCCCCTTTTTAAACATTGACAATTAATGAGACTTTCAGTTAGCATATGAAACCTTTCAAGAGATTAGTATATTATGAATTAATGTCAGTGTGAAGAATGGAAAGTTTTAACTTGCTGTTAATAACAAGCATTCTAAGAGAATTACACAAGCAGTACTGGTTACCTATTGGAACAAGAAGTTTGGTTCTCTTAAAAGTTAAATAATAATTAATGTTGAAACGAAACATAATACATTTTTTTCTCAATGAAAATGTGTATATGTCGAAGCATGTATGCATATTTCATAAAAAATCAAATAAAAATAAAACCAGTAGAAACCAATGAAATCATTTCAAAAGCTTGCACATCGCCCTCAGAGATTTTTTTGGATTATGCATTGAATTTTCAACAAAATTTTCACAACAAATTTTAATTCACTCACAACGATATTTTGTTATTTTAATTTTATCTTAAATTATATATGATCATTGCTTAGGGATAATAAATCAAGCTGATATCGTGTGATTTTATTGAATGCAGTTCTTTATCTCCATTTATTTCATTTATACAATGGTTATCAATTATCATTAAATAAAAGACAAGTCCATTATACGCTGTTCATCTCGATATCAAGATGTTTTGGGAAAGTTGATCCTCTTGTTAATTTTATATATTGTCTGCTTACGTTGTATTATATGACTTTACTTCATCTCATCCAATTTATTAATTCCCCCAGCATGTACACGACCATCCAATTAGTAAAGAAATAACTTTTAGTCATCTCTTTCATCGTAATATGGAATTCTTTATATAAAAGATTATCTATATCGGTAGCTGAGGGTTGTCCACAAATTAATAAAAAACTACTTTCGATAATCAAAGTGATTTTAATAAGAACAAGAATCATTTGCAAGGAGGGTCAATTGTCTCAAATTAAATCAATTTACTCCATAAAAGGGTATAGAGTCTTTAAAAATTTTGTTTATAGAAGAGATATTCTAAAACTTACGCACAAGGGTAAATACAAGGTAAACAATATGGATGAAAATTTTCGACACTCTTTTTCAAAGATACAGTAATTGCACAGCTACTATCACCAAGCCTTTGATGTTCATTCTGCATCTCTTAAATGTCACGCTTTTCATTGTTATCTAGTCAACTGCTGTCTGGAAAGCAAAAATTAAATTCAGGTTACTTTTGTTGTGATTTAGTTAAATGATGAATTGAGTATAATCTGTAGATATAAAAAATTATATGTTTCATTGTGACTTTTTAACCTACCATACAGAAAGTTGATGTGATATGATAAAAGGGGGTTAAAAATATTGCATTACAATTTTTTTTTCAAATTCATAATAATTTTAGTCCAGTAAGTTTCAGCTTTTCTGACCCAGTGGTTCTTGAGAAAAAGATTTTCAAAGATTTTTCCTATATCTTTCTATGTAAAACACTAATTCCCCATTGTGACTCCGCCCTACCCCCCCCCCCTTCGAAGAGTTAGAATCTACACTACCCCAGGATGCTTCCATATAAGTTTCAGCTTTTCTGGCAAAGTCATTATTAAGAAGAAAATTTTCAAAGATTTTTCCTAAATATTTCTATGTAAAACTTTGATTCCCCATTGTGGCCCCGTCCAACCCCGGGGGGTCATGATTTGAACAATTTAGAATCTACGCTACCCTAGGATGCTTCCACATAAGTTTCAGTTTTTCTGGCTCAGTGGTTCTTGAAAAGAAGATTTTTTAATGACCCCACCCTATTTTTGTCTTTTTCCGTTAAAAAAATCCCCTTGCAAGGGAATATGTCCCTTCATTTTAATAATTTAAATTCCCCTTCACCCAAAAATGCTTTGTACCAAGTTTGGTCAAAATTGGCCCAGTGGTTCTTAGAAAAGTGCGGAAAATGTGAAAAGTTTACAGACGGACAGAAGTTTACAGACAGACGGACGGACGACGGACGACGGATAAAATGTGATCAGAAAAGCCACTTGAGCCTTCGGCTCAGGTGAGCTAAAAGTGTGACCTTAATTCGTGTGAAAAACCATTTGAGCTTTAAAAGTTTGTTGAGCTGTACATTTTCGAACCTCAGAAAGATGACATGGTCCTTCGTAATATTACATATACACTGTATAATGTCAAATATTAATGTCCTTTAAAATTATTATCTAAGTTTCCAAAGTGGATGTTTCAGAGGAGAATTTATCAATAAATGGTTCGATGTTTCTACTATAGGCCTCTACCATAGGTTATTTACAAATAATATAAAATGTGCTTTCTTTGATACAATGTAGTTGAAAAATTTCAAATTTCTTCTTAAAGTTGAGTATTTTTTTAAAATTCTTTGCTCATTTACCATATTTATCTAGGTTTTCTCGAAATGTAGCACCGAAAAGGGATAACATTGCAGAAAGAAACCATACTACATGGTAGGATTATGAAGTATTGTTTGTTTTTTTTAAATAGTAAATTTTTTCTATGAAAAGGAAAATTCTTATGCATTTACAGTTTGAAACGTTAAAATTTTGGTGTGGGGTGAATCTTTCATGATTCTAGATTTTAGAAGGTGACTCTGAAAAATGCCACCTTATTAACATACAAAGCAGTAAAACAGATGAAAAATACTATTATCACCCTGTGCTAAAGAGTTGGTAAATCAAATAAAACTCAGATAATATAAACAAATACTTTTAAAATGTATTTTGTTGTCTCAATACACAATATTACATTATAACAATATAATCTTAATCTGTGCGAAAAACGATGTGAGCTTAAAAAGTTTGTTGAGCTGTATATTGCCAATTATTTGGACTAGAATTTTTTTTACTACAAAATAATCAACAAAAAACAAAACCCAATTGTTTGAGATTTTTTATTTAAAACGTTGAATACAAGAATATAATTTTGATAATTTACATTATCCCAGCATGGAAAACATGTCTACTACAGAACTGGTACCTGAAAATAAACCACAAAGGAATTATGTCCTAGGATCAGAACTGGGTAAATGTACATTAGGCTAATAAACCCTCTGCTCACTCATATAAAATGTTGCTTGAACTTTATTTGGTTTTCCAAAAGATGTGTATTTTATCAGTAAAATACAAATGCAAACAATTATAGCATAATCTGGCGGGGCAAAATTGGAGAAAAAAAAAACAAATACTTCAACTTGGCAAATCTATAAAGGAATAATAGATATTTATGTCATTAAGAGTTATCTCTCTTATCAGAGTATAAATGAACCTTAAAGGAGATTGAAAAGAATATGAAGTACGATTTGAGGTAAAGAACTTCTAACGCTAATAATTGCGATGAAATTTAAGCAATTTCCTTCCAAACTAACCTCAACGCGAACAATGGTATTTAAATGTCAGTAAATAAGGACAATTTGTTTTATAATATATATTTTTCAAACAAATTTTGTTCCATTCAATTGTCAAATTTAAAATAAAAATTGAAAACCTTTATTTAGTTTAATTTAAGATCTTTTTTAATAAAAGAGCAAAACACATACAAGTAACACAAAAAACACACTTAAAAAAGTCTTTAGTAAACAATCCCGAGTTTCATGTTTTTAAAAACATATGTTACCTGAACAAATATTGCAATATTTTCTACAATTTTTCTCCCTGAATAAATCAGCGACGATTGGTACACATATTTGCATATTGATTACAGAATTTAGAAAGTTTGTCGCAGGGTACAGTTATAGTTGGCGCTGCAGGAGAAACGGGCTTATGGATTACAGGTGCATACATGTATTAAAGTAGCAGGAAAATTATCCTGCAAAAATATATAATAAAAAAATTTAAATCGTTTTCATGCAGAACATCTTCTATGAACGCTATAGCAAACTCTTTTTTGCACAAAATTTTGAATCAATTTATTTTTTTAGTATTTTTGTAAGTTTATATCAATGGCTATTTTTGTCTACAAATAATAATATCTTTTCAACATTACCCTGACAAAATCCACAGTACAGCGGACAATTTTTCTCAGACCATTGATAGAATGGTCCACTCCTTCTACAAATCTCTTCCTTTCTATATACAGCACAAGGATGGTGTCCATGCACACTGCAACATAGAATCTATACATGTAAGAAAATTAGAGACATAGTTTCTATTTTTACATAGGCGTGAAATTAACTATCAAGTTATCTTTAATCACCCCTTTGATTTGTTCTGTTGTATCCATTCAGTTTTATGTAGCAAAAGGTATAGTATTGCAAGAAGGTTCTTTCCAAATTCACCATTATGCGCGACAGTCCAATATACCTTTGGGTGTTGTCCATGCAGATGCACCAGTCATGGATGGGTTGCTAGGTGGACCATGATTCTGTGCAAATGAGAGTTTAGTAAAATTTAATATCCTTAGCAACTCATATTGTCATAATTCCACGTACAGTTATTTGATAAACTGGAAAATTTGTTTTGTGATAGCGTAAGACAGACCAATAATCGCATTATTTGATGTCTCTTTAGGCACTGCAAAATCATGATACAAGGATACCAGATATTCGCCATACCCATGTTTGTGAGTTAATTGATAAGTATCTATGATGAGAGAATAAAAATCTGCAATTTTGGGTTTAGCGAAATCCCGTGGAGGCCAGTTCAGTGAAAGAAATATTTTTATTGCATTTATACAACGCAATACTCATTAATCTTTGCCATTAAACGCAAAATTTTGGATTTTTCAAGGCAAAAAAAATCATTCTGATCGGCCTCAAAAGGTTTCTTACAAACAGACACTTTTAAACATACTTTCCTCCAGAACTACTGGACCCGCGTTTGCAAAGTTCGATGCTCGAAAAAGAATTAAAATTATCTCCATTTATTATAAGGCTAAATTTACATGGTCATTTCTTTTAAAACACTCTTTTGTATTTAAGTTACATGTACATGTCTGTAAACAAGAAACACATATAAGCTTACTTAATATTACTTAGAAACCACAAATGAAACATCGTCCCATATATTTTACACACTTTTTATGAAGTAAAAGATTGAACGATAAGTACAGTGATGACATTCACTTCCTCTTATCTCGTGTATAATTGACTTCAATTGGATAAAACTTCTAGCAATGTTTATATCAAGAAGTTCAAGTGTTATATGACTGATAACAAACATTGAACCTAAGGTGAAAATTCTTTCAAATACAGAAGAAAAGGTTTTTCAGCAGGAAAATATCAAAATTTCAGTCAAAACTGCTCTTTCATCAAACTCACCTCACAGCATACCTGTTTGAAGTGGCCACAATCAATCCCGGCAAACAGTTCCATAATTTGATTCATCTGAATATTTGCCATCTGTCTCACAGGGCAAGCAAAGGATCTTTTTACTGAACTTTTCTCTTCTTAGATAATTTCAATCAGTAACGATTGTTCTGTGGGCACATGCACATATTAAGTTTTTCGACTTAATGTCCTGAGAGCAAACAAGGAAATGGTAGTCCCCAAGTTGTGATTTTAAAAATTTTAATGAGTTTGGCGACTCTTTAGGTCAATCAATCTAATCTTTGGAACCAAAGCAATATATGATTAACGGGACAGTGCCATTAACAGTTACTGTACTATCTTCAGGTAAAAAAAAAGTAATCATATTTACATGGCACAGTAAATAGGCAGTCCAGCAAGATTAACTTTTATGTCCTAATATTGTGAGATACTGAGGTTTTATGATATTAATATAAAGTGAATGTTTATAGAAGTGTAATTACTAGTACGAGTTATGGTAAGATAAAAGAGATATTTTTTATTTAAAGATTTTGGAGAACTTAAAATTATTTTGTTGACATATTCACTAAATAAAAATATGTATTACAAATTACCCGTTGCTTTAAATAATTCGTTATTTCAAGGCTTTTGTGTAAACTTTCTGTAGGGTATCAATGAAAAATTCACACGAGGATCAAACACATTCCAAACAATAATAATTGGATTTTTTGCATTTCGTCATTTTTATTGAAAAAAAACTTGTTGATAAAATTGAATACAGTATTACGCTCTTTTATAAAACTCTTTCCGAAGATATCATCCAAGCGCTGAAGAAGGGTCTATCACTGAGTCAGTCCCTATAATTCAAGAAAATGTTACTGAAATTTTCAATGTAAAACTGCTTTCAATGTAGAGATGAAAACTCTCTTGAAATTTAAGCTTTTTATGCAGAAGTGTAATCATACATGTAGCTTGGTCTGTCATTTCATTAGAAGAAAAAAAGTGATTAAAGTATAAGTTTATGAGTTGGTAATTGAGCCTTTAACTACGCAATTCAATTACCAGTTCTAAAGTAATTGTATACTTTAAGATGGTGAGTACATACTATAAAGTATGCAAAATGAAAATTATAAGCTGTAGTGGAACTGTACCTAAAGATCTAGTAGAAGTAAAATTATCTTTTTATGTGAAATATTTGTAGTGTGCAAGACAGAAAGAGGAAAAATAAGAACACTAGTATATGAAACTTCATACAATTCCTTTACAAAGATAGTTACCTGTGCAAATTCCACAAAACTTTCTACAGTTTTCTTCCCTCCATAAACGATAAAGAGGCTCGATGCATAAATTACTTTGATATTCGTTACAATTGGAAAGTTTGTCCTGGCACGCTATTGTTCTGTCGGTGCTAAGAAGGAAAAAAAAATGTTTTAATTTATCATTTTACTCAGCACACTTTAGTATAAGAATATTTTTTAGACTTTTTCCTTACCGGTCCCGATCCGCAAGATCCTCGCGCTCATTGGACTATGACGTAACAACTACGTCACTCAACTGAAATTTGCACACTATTCGACTGATTAGGGTTAGTCTTGCACCACCTTTAGAGATTAGGGTTAGTCATTGCACTAGTATTCGACTGATTAGGGTTAGTCTGGTCCATCCGAGAGATTAGGGTTAGTCCTGCACATTATTCGAACTGATTAGGGTTAGTTTAGCATTGCCCGGGAGATTTCGTCTGAACGTCTTAGTCCTTGCATACCATACGATGGATTAGGGTTAGTGAATCGTTCTTTTAGTTAAGTTAAGAAATTCAGTTGTTTCTGTAATTTTTCCAAGATCATAATTCAGATTCATAG
>NW_026937029.1:0-78005 GCF_032062105.1 Saccostrea cuccullata
AAATTTTTTTCTTTTGCAGCCGCACAGTGTTTCACAAACACATCTTGTTCAATACAAAAAAAGACTTCCTGATAAACATGACCAATTAAAATATTTGATACATATTGACATTGTATTGTAGCTCAAATATCAGGATAGATACATATCTGCCTTCTGAAAAAATTATATATCTGTTTATAGCCTTAAATACAATCTAGATTCTACTCATAAACTAGACACAGGACAGTACTTGATAGGGAACAGCCTAACTAAGACTGCAAAGATAAAATCCGTAACCATGCATACTATTGTTTAAGAGTTGACTTCTAGATTGGTTCAAAGGTTGAGATACATGTACTACGTTTGTGTGAAGTACATTTGACTGATGATTTGAGTGGACTTGGTTATCAGTCGGTCAGGTTATATATGTACATTACCACACTGTTGTAAGCGTGAAGCTCTCCTGTTCGTGGCTGCTTGATCAAAAAATTTCCTAATCTTTATCTTGATGCCTCAATCTTTATTGTGACGTCATATGACATTGTAAGTGAACATGGGTTTCTTTCCATCCCAATTGAAATGAACAATTAACATTCACTCAACAGTGTTTCTTACACTGCGACTGGGTATCATGATCAAAGTAAAATATCTTACTTTGCTTTATTTGCAAATGGTCAGTATTTTAATGAGCTACAAAATATTAATGATCGAGCTACAAAATATTCTTTCTCATTTGACCACGGTCGGAATGGGAGAAGGTTGTACATTTTGGCCGTGGTTGCAACAATGGGTTATGTATAATTTGACTTGATACTTTGTGGATTTAACTACAGAATACTGCATCTGCAGATTCTAAATTTAAAAAAAAAATCATTTATTTTTTACTCAATTGTAAAAATTGACCTTTAAAATCACATGGGTTTGCATGTTTAAATGCCTTAATCGCTCAGAATTTTGAGTTTTCGATTTTTTGTAACACTAAATCTGTTTCACATAATCTTTACCATTTTTATGTAATCTTATTTAAAAAAAAAACATTGTTTACATACCCTCTGAGTGGTTGTAGTGACTGTACTGATGATCTATTGGTACCTTGGATTACGACTTTTCCATTTAGGCTAAAGCATAATATTTTCGCTAAAATATTCACAGGACACGCAATAAATTTTCATCTGGATTTGACATAAACTTCATCATGTTCATTGTCCATCACGTTTTCATGCTTACACGTTGCACACACTAGGGCTATTTCACCTACTAAAATCGCATCACAAAAAGGATAAATCATCGCATTTTAGCTGCAATCAATATCAAATAACTATGTTACGATAACTTCGCAAGATGAAGATTTACTTCCAACTTCCACTTTGTCGCCATTTTGTTTCTTTACGATTGCAATACGACAAAACGAAATTCGTTAAAAATCGCTAATTTTTTCGGTAAAAAGTGAAAACAGATAAAAGGAAAGTAATTAAATACATATTACAAATAAAAGTTACACCAAAAATAATTTTTAATGGCTTAAAATAGCGATGCTGTTTTTGAATTATCCACTTCCGGCAGGATAATCCTACTTCCGGTAGCATCACTAGCATTGACCTAGTTTCAAACCAGCATCAGGATAAGGATCAAACCAGGATCAGGATAAGGATAACTAGCATCAAAATCAGCAAGCAAAGGAAGCATCAAAATCAGCAAGCATAGGAAGCACCAAAATCAGCATTGATGCTGTAACAAAATTATTTCCCTGCACTGTAGCTGACTTGCCTTCTTTCACACTTACATTTCTAGGACACATGAGAAATTTTGGAGCTGCCTCCTTGTGATCTATGTGATAATTCATAAATTTCTGCATTAATTTGGTAGCTTACTTCAGTTATTATGCATTCAATCATAATTCATTATATGTTCTTATGTAAGGCATCACATGAAGTATAATATACCTAACAAAAGGTAAACCCCATCCTAACCCCAACCCCCTCCCCAAATACAACACAGCACCACATTTAAGCACACACTGAGGTCATATAAAATTTATTATATAAAGAGAAATAGACAGGAACATAGGAAGAAAAAGGGAGATGATATGGGATTTTTGATGAAAGGCTCCACAAATATAGCATGCTATTAAAGATTGTGCTAAAATAATTAGCAAGTGCCATGAACAGTTCATTTTAGTGGACACTAAAAGGAAACAAATATGTGAATAGGAAGTTGAATTTTATTTAAAAGCATAAATTACTTAAAACAAGAGATGTTTGTTAAACACTTATGTCCCCCTTTGCCCAAATTGGAATTCGTCCAAGTCCAAGGGGCAAAACTCTGTCAAAAATGACATATTTGTACCCAAAATAGATTTGACCTAGATATTCATCTGAAAATTCTGTATTCTAAATTTCATCTCAGCATGTGCAACGGTTGTGAAGAAAATGAACAGAAACTGCAAATAATTGGGATTTCTCTAAGTCCCAGGGGCATAACTCTGTCAAACATGGCACAATCGTACCCAAAAAACAAACTTGACCTAGATATTCATCTCATAAATCTGTATACTAAATTTCATCTAGGTATGTGCAACAGTTGCAAAGAATATTAACGGAAACTGCAAATAATTAGAATTTTTCTTACTCGAAGGGGCATAACTCTGACAAAAATGGCGCCATCGTACCCACACCAGATCTTGAACTAGATCTTCATCTGATAAATCGGTATACTAAATTTCATCTCAATATGTGCAACTGTTGCAAAGAAAATGAACAGAAACTGCAAATAATTACAATTTTAATAAGTCCAAGGGAAATAACTCTGTCAAAAACAGCGCGATCGTACCCGAAACAAGGTTTTACTTACATATTCATGTGATATATCTGTATACCAAATATCATTTCAGTATCTGCAAGGGTTGCGAAGAAAATGAACGGAAACTAAGTGGACCGACAGACCGACGGACAGCAGCAAAGCAATAAGAAGTAAGAAGTTTAAATGAGATTGTTTCATGAAATTGACATCACTTGCAAAGTTGGATTCCTTATGAAAATGACATGAAAATTTATTTATTACAGACACTACATGATACATCAGTGTACCCCCATCTCCTATAAATTGATAGAATAAATGCAATACCGAATTCTGCATCATGAATGTGGTACTCTTTGGGATGAAGTCTTCGGAGAGAGCTAAAGTTAGCCATGCCTCCAATACCTATCAGTGGTTGTGGCCAGCCAAGCTGTTAATTTAAAAAATATAACATCAAAGGAATGCATCTTCTATTGAATCCTTTGAGGATTTCACTTTTCAGTAATTCGCCTTTAATGACAATCAATTCTACATTTTCGAATCATGAATGCGTTGTTGGTTACATTTAAATTACATACATATTGTTCTCGGATCCTGGGCATGATTGCATCATACCGAGTGTAAGCAATTTGTGTCGTCCTTGTGGCAAGATCACCCTAAACCAAAACAAGAGGCCCATAACCCACATCGCTCACATTAGCAGTTGGGATAGTTGAAATACTCACTTGAGTACTGATGAAATCAACATGTGGGATATGGGGAAATTTGAATTTTCTATTACTTGAGAATTTCACTTTATCAAAAAAACATATATGTATTATATCGCCAGAATTTAAAAAAAATCTTGAGTAGCTTCAAAATTATTCATTGAGCTGCCATTGTGACCCCTTGCTAACACCCCCCCCCAACCCACCCCACCTAACCCTGCTTTGTTGGCCTGCCCTAACCCCAGAAGGTCAGGATTTTTACAAACTTTAATTTACAACCTGTGAAGAGGCTTCGACATGTTAAAGTGTAATGGTTTTTTTAGTTAGGGTTTTGGGGAAAAAGATTTTAAACAGATTTTTGATATAGTTACCTATGTAAAACTTTTATCAGCCATTGTGGCGCCGAGATACCCCCAAAAGTCATGATTTCTGCAAACTTGAATTTACACTACCTGAGGATGCTTCCATGGGAGTTTCAGCTTAAATGGCTAAATCACGTCATTAGTTCTTGACAAAAACATTCTTAACAGATAAGTTTATTTAATATATATCTCACCTTGAAAGTAAGACAACAACAGACTAATTCTGATCTGAAAGGCCTACTTGAGCATTAACCTCACCTCAGCTGAAAAAAAAAGGTAACCATTAAGAGTTTAAAGCTAATTTAAACCAACTAAATGATTAAGTTGTATTTTTATAAATTTTTATCGGGTAAAATTCAAATTCATAAATTAATTCTACATAAATTATTTCTACATATCTTATTTCATAGGGCAAGTAAATGAATATGAAAAAGAGTTGTGCAAATATTAACAATTTATATAAGGTAACTGAGAATGTTTTACCACCAGCCAGGCATGGTCTAAGCTCTCATGAACTGACATCCTTTCACTGTGAAATAAAAAGAATGACATAACCACTTGTAATACATGTAGGTTTCCTTCAGTCTGAAACAACACATATACATAAAGGAGTACATAATTCAGCAAGCCTAACAAGAAGCCCGAGGGACTTATAGGTCACCTGAGTTTCCTGTAACAAGTTTCCAAAATTTGATTTCAATTCATGTTATAAAGCAGAAGGCATACACTTCACTTATACAAGTCATTCACAAAAAAATTGACCATTTCTCTACATGCACTTTTCTTCATCTTACTTATATATACTTGAAACATTGGCAAAATAAACAGGAGCAAAGATAAATATTTTCTATTGATTTGTGTATATCCAATATCTAATCAAAAGTCCCCATCCCCACCCATCCTTCAAACAAATGACAAACTCCTTAACACAGGGGCCATGAGATTTCCAAAGTGGGTTGAGGCACTCCTGCTTATTATAAGAATATATCAAGTTCATTTAGTTCATAACCAAAAGATCACCAGGTTACAGAATTCTCATATCCCAATTATGTAACATTTTCTAAATTAATAATTCAACATTGAATTCACTCCTATTCGAAATGAATTGGTAAAATCAGTTATTAAAGACTTTCAAACAACCTTCAATATAATGAGATTCAAGTTTCCGGGGTTAAAGCTTAATCTTATAAAAAATTTCAATCTAGGCTACGTGGTACTACATGTACTTACTAGGGGTTCCTCACAAGGAGTCTCCTAATGAAGTCCTTGGATTGTAAAGATACTTCAGTAAAACACTGGTCTGAGAAGTCCCACACACAACGACTTACATTCTGCCTAGTCTTCAGGTCGTCCTCACCAGCAAAGGGAGAGAATCCACTCAACCTTCACAAAGACAACATTTATTATAAGGAATGTGAAATAAGAGCAAAAACAATGCCTTTCATCTTAGGGTCAAGTTAAATATATAAAATAGCACATTATATTTTTATTCTTCATTTCTTCTAATTCATAACAATTACCTTCAGTTCTTTATCTATTGCTGATAATTTTTAAAAGTTAACTATTTCATACTCACAATGCATAAGAGAGCACTCCAACAGCCCACATGTCTGTGTAAAAACCAATAGGTTCAGAGTCTACAATCTCAGGAGCAGCAAAGCCTGCATTAGCAGTTGTCACTTTGACAATCTCCCCAGGTTTCAGTTCAGCAGCAAGGCCCAATTCTATCATCTTCAGATGATAGGGATTGATGGAATCACAAACTATATTCTCAGGCTACAACAAGAAAACAAAAAGCCACAGTCATCATCTCATCGTACAGATGGCCATCATGTTCTTCACATATATCTTTCTATTCTGACTTAACCCTACTCATCTCATACTTTTGAGATTTCATATTGTGGCTCACAGATAATCTTATTCTGTCCCATTCCTTATCAACAAGAAATGTATACATGATTGCAAAACATTTCCATACCGTTCTCAATGTCTACAATTGCTAGAGGGCATAGCAATAAATTTAACACAGCTTTTCTACAATTACTACAAGGGCTTAAATATTAGGCTTGTTCTATATTAAATTTAATTCCCCTTTACCCACAAATGCTTTGTACCAAGATTCGTTAAAGTGGGCACATTGGTTCTTGACCAGAATTAGAACATGTGAAACTTTTACCATTGGAGGACAGACAATGGAGGAACAGAAAAGCACACCTGAGCTTTCAGCTCAGTTGAGATAAAAAAAATCATTATACATAAATCAAATACTCAAAATAAAGCGTTAGTGACCCTGAGACAATTCACTTTACTGACCTTGAGGTCCAAATGGACAATGTTGTTCTCGTGCATGTGTTTGAGTCCCTCACAGATCTGTTGGATGTATTTAATCACATCGGCCTCTGTTCTATAATCTTCCATTCCTATCCTGGTAAACAAGTCCTCTCCATAAAGGCTACAATTAAAGAAAGAAATCCTGAAGATGGGTTCAATCACCTGACCCTAACCATTGCATTTTACTATGGCTAACTTGTTTCCTACCATTTGTTAGAGCCTAGTTATTATATAGAGTTTTCTACCTGATTGTCCAGCTAACTGAACATTACAGACGGCTCACGGCAAGTGTCACCAGTGAAAAGGAGATGCTTACTCTGTGTTGACACCTAATATCAGTGTTGGATATGACAGATTCAATGTGTTATACAGTCTTCGCCAAATCTTTTTTTCAGCACATGCCCTTCGGGCAGGTGTGATCACCAATTACGCAAGCCCAAACAAATATGTACATGTCCAGAATTTTATCAAGTTATTTTATTCTTATTTGCCTTTTCATGCCAAGGAAAACAAGAGGCCCATGGGCCTTATAGGTCACCTGAGCATCAAGCAACAACTTTTCAACCATTCAATTTGGTTCATTTTTTAAACCAGAGAGGCCATGGCGTACACAATTTTGAAAGAGGCACCATTTCTTATCATAACTATACAATTAGGTAGCCCCCCCCTTCTCTATGTTACCATTGACCCACATGACCCAGGGGTCTTTAAATTCACAATTCAGAATGAAGGACCCTTGGTATTAATTCATACCTATATTGACTTGTATTTGAAAAATTATTCTAATATATCTACTACTTATACAGCCAGATTGAAATGTATTTTAATATTTACCAAAAAAAATTGATAATATAAATGCCCATGAGATGAAATGTTAATTGTTAAACTGTACATGTATTACTGTATCAGATGCATGTAGTATATTAAATACACAAATATATATATAATATTGTAAAAAGTAAAAGTGAACAAAATGAAAGTTACAATAAAGAAGTAATATTTGATCAATTGTATGTTTCATCCAGACTTAATGAATCAATACGGACACATGACCACATTACAGAAAACAAGCTACAAAGAAACAATAATTATCAATCAATCAAATCCTTTGGACAAACTCGTATATCATTAACATTTTCAAATAATATCATTATTATACAAAATCATAGGTATACAACATTTAACTTATGGTATATCAATTTGATTATTACAGAACTGTTTACATGTGAATTTGCAATCTGTTAGGTAATAAAACTACCTCTTATACAGTGACAGTTTTACAATGCTGTTGTGGATTTAAAATTGTGGATTAACAATATAATTATACATAAATTAAATTTAAATAAAAAAAAGTAGACAGTACAAAGTATCATTAATAAAATACATAATTTCATCTCATGGGCATTTTATTCTACATCTTTTTTATCCCAGTAATGAAATTTAAAATACATTTATATATATAAAACATACTGAGAGTTATTGGGACAAAAAAGTAGTTGATGAGTGGCAACCCTTGATTTTGCCTAACCACTCTAGGCAGTATGTAAATATTTAGCTTCCAATGGAAACTAAATATTTACATACTGCCTGTTATTTGCTCGAGAGGGTTTTATGATACTACACAATGTAATTAAAATTCAGTTCTGTCTTTAGAATAGGTTGCTTAATTAAGTCATATCTGCAGCACAATAAATCATATTATGGTCAGACCAATAAGCCTGAAGAACATCTGTTTCTAAATCAGTAAAGTTGGTAAATATCAGGTCTAACTGTGTCTTATTCTTTGTGGTTACCTTGCTTATGATTTGCACACAACCAAATTTTTCTTTCATAAAGTTCAAGAAATGAGCATATTGACCAGAACATAAATCCAAATTAAAATCTCCCATTATCACAGTTTTTTCATCTTTGTTAACAAATGGGAGCAACCTGTTTGTCAAGGTATCGTAAAAAATTTGAAGAGTACAAGAAGGCTGCTTATATAAAACTACACACTGTATTGGAGTATTGGAGAGCATAATCAAAATGATGGAAAATTCAACAGATTTGGAAGTAAAAGAGCTGTATGAAACACACTGTAATTGATTTTTCACATATATGACAATACCATGATGTGGTCTGCTCTGGGAAGAACTTGCATCATTCCTGAACATTGTAAAACCCTCTAAACTAAAGTCTTCATCAGAATCTAATTCACAAAGCCAAGATTCAGCTATACCAATAACATCTGCTGCCCAAATACTTGGTTCCGATTTTATATCAACGAAGTGTTTGTGTAGAGATCTGGCATTGTTGAACAAAAATTTTATGTCTTTACATACCGAGTATAGTGGAGTATATGAGAGTTGCAATCTATTTTCTCTTAACCTTTCCATCTCTTTATCAACCGTTTCATCTTTTGAAAGACTCTTTTCATTGAAATCCAGAATGAACAGACCATCAAGTGACCTTACTCTTGAAAGTGCAACATAATGTATATGAGGAATTTTTCGCTGCTTTGTCTGTGCTAATCTGACTACTGCCTTTGAAAGAGTTGCTCCTTGTGCTTTGTGGATTGTTTTTCCAGCAGATGGTTGCAGTGGAAACTGAACTCTCTCATATGTTTTCCTGTTATAAACAAATGTTCTTTTAGCTTCAAATATGGGAGTCCATGCAGTATTAATATTTGTGCTAAACAAATGCCTGTATTGATGTCTTCGTGAAATACCTATACTTGAGTCAGCAAACAGAACCCATACTATGGCAGGTCTTAATCGTGATTGTCTATATTCAATGTATTTCACAACACACGAAGCACCATTTGTCAATCCATCTGTAACATCAAGATTCACTGATATGTCATAGAGCATATCCACAGCAATAACAAGATTTGTTCTTAATTGTCCAGTAGATGCTGGATTTTCAGGTAAATTTTGAACTAGTTTCAATTTCACTGATGCAGAAAGTTTTGTCTGTGATAATACATCTGTATCTGCTCTTACATTTACCTTAACTGTTGACAGGTTCTCTATTAAACTGTTATTAAAACAATCGACAAACTTGTTCTCAATGAACAGATGAGGAGCCTGTTTAGGATAGTTTTCCGAGTCTTGCCCAATGATGCGTTGAGAAATAAGTTCTTTGTCTTCATCTGTCATCTTGTTTTCACGAAGTCTATTCAACATTTCAGCAAATCTGAGGTCATCCTTTTGTCTCATAATTTCAGTTAGTTCATGCATATGAAAATGCTCATGCCACAAATTCGTTGCTAAACTCTGACCAGGATTAGAAAGGTCGTTGAAAATCCACTTGTCTCCAACAGGTGGTATCTGATATAAATCACCTACAGCTATGATACTAATACCACCAAAGTCTTGTTTTCTACTAGTAAGTTGTTGGAGTCTATCATTTATAAATGTCAGCATATTATTTCCAACCATTGAAATTTCATCTATTATCACAACTGACAAATTCCGGTACTTTGTCCTAAATGAGTTCAATTCATCTGCACCCATGTGCTGCTGTGTTTGATACATTTTCCTGTGAAATGCTGATGCAATAGTGGTCCCTTTGATGTTGTATGCAGCTTTGCCAGTGTGAGCACAAAGTAATATTCTAATATCATCAAGGTTTTCTCCTTCTTTTGAGTAAAGTATTCTGTGTAATGTTTGGAAAATGGCATCAATAACCACTGACTTTCCTGCACCTGCTCCACCAGTAAGAAAAGCATACAATGGTTCTTCTCTGTTTTGAATCCAGTTTGTCACATGATTGTAAAATTCTCTCTGCTTTGTATTCAGGGATTGCAAAAGTTATTAATACTGCTCATCAGGAATTCGGACAGCACTCATTTCTGTTTCAGTTACTTTTGAGGACAAACCCAAGTCTGGACCTATATCAAAATCTCTATGTTGAACTGTATCAGGATCAAAATGAACAAATTCCTCGGATGGTTCAGAACCTATCTCTGCATCTTCTGCTCAGCATGTTCTGTATTTGGTGCTACTGTCTCCAGATCATCAAGATCTTCTTCAGCTTGAAGTCGAGCTTGTTCTAATTCATCCACAAAATGTTCATACTGCCTTTGCTTCATTTGTATTATACTTGCTTTTTGCATGTAATGCTGTTCATAAGTTTGACAACTACCAAAAAGATCAGTATTCTCATTTCTCCACGGCAGATAGAGAAGAATTCTTTCTCTGTAATACTGTTCGGAATTTGTTTTTTGGCTGTACCCTACGTATCTTATAACCCGTTTGTTTTTTCGTCTTCTGATCTTAATCCCATTTTTCAAATGAACTAAAACATCCTGATCAGAAAAGCTTTTCTGTTGAGAATCTACTTCAGGGTCATCGTCATTCACTTCTTCTTGCACATCTTTTTCCATTTCTTTTGGAAAAGTGACTTCTAACTCAGAAGCAACATCAGCTAAGCACCAATTTTCTAGTTGCTTTGGTCTTCTTGCATATCTCTGTATCATACCATCTGACTTAATGTCAGTTGAGTCTTTTGGTAACTCATTCAATTCATCTTGATGTTTGAGTAAGAAAACTCTGTCTTCAGGTGGTGAGGTATTTATAAAAACAACCTCTCTACTAGCTTGTGTAAGTGGCATCTGAAGGATCAAATAACTTGCTTCTTGTGCACTGACCTCAACGAAGTTCAAGAACTTGTTTCCAATGTGTCGAACTTGGCGCTTAAGATCCATATTTCCCTCTGCAGCTTCTTGAGATGCCTTATCAAGCATAGCACTTATTCCTCTTTGAGATTTGCTGATGTAAGCAACAATGTATGTGGCACAGGCATAAGGGTCAAGTACAAACTGAATATCTAAGTTAGCATTCCAAGCCTTTAGCACTGATGTATTGTAATAATTCACTCTCATTTCAGATGGACTTCTCCTTAGAAACACTTTGGGACCTTTTAGGGATGCTCGAATACATTTTATATACTCATCCTCACACATTTCTACTACAGTCTGTAAGAATGACTCGTAGTCTAAACTACAACCATCTTTGTAATCATTCATTTTCTTTTGAATATCAGAATACAACTTTCTATAATGCTCAACATCAACATCCAAGGGTTCAAGAAGCATGGTTTTGGGCAAAGGTGGCAAAGGAAATCCAAATCTGCACACAGATTTACCCCCTTTTTTACAAGTCTTTGAGTGTTTATGTACTTGAAGCTCTACAAGGCACTTCATTTGAGAATCATTTTCCTGTATACCACATGTGACATACTTATCTACATATGCTTCAATTTCCTCATTGCTATTTTCTTTGTGCTTTGGAGCATCACTTGTCCATACCAGCATATGAATATGTGGCGAACCTCGATTCTGGAACTCTACCCTTCGAAACACATCAGTGACAACACCTAGAGGATTGTGAGGACTCTTAAGAACGGTATTGATGAAAAGTTGAACTCTGTTGTCAAAGAATCTTGCACATGTCACTGGATCTTGTTTAACTAGTTTTGATTTATCACTCCAATTCAAATCCTCTAGTTCTTCTGGTGACAAAGATTTTCCATCTAGCATTGCCAATGTTTTAAGCAGATCTTGCCATCTGGTATCAGCTGATGAGAGAGAAATAAACCAGGTTGGAAGACCCAACTGCCTTATCATGGCAAATACATCCTTTTTCTTTGATGAAAGATATGCAGGAGAATTTCGAAGTGTTCTGAATATGTAATATCCTTCATTTAATCTTACAATTTTTTCTGCAGAGGCTGGATTTAAAACTTGTTCTGCAGTGATTTTTTTACCCTCTGATTTACATCTTCTCAGTGCCAAGTTAACTTTGTCACTAACTTGCCTAATTTGAATTTTCTTCAATTTAAAAAAGATGTTAGGTACAGATTGTGCTGCTCGTCGATCAACACTGCGCAACTCCCATTTTGCAATATCACTGTAGTGTACTGGAACTTCTCTTTCTTCATTTTCAACTCTGCGTTGACCACAAAATATTGTTGGAAAACAGAGATATTCTGCATCTTTGTCTGTAAATAAACTTATTGGTTTTTGGTTTTCTCCAGGAGCAAACACATAAAGTTTATTTGTATCAATGTCTGCTTCATCTACAAGTGTATCAGAATTGCCCTGAAGGCAATCATCTGAGGAAACTTCACAAAAACCATCATCATTTCCTTCAGTCTCACGATCATCACTATCATTGAAGATCCTATCAGTTCTTGTACTGTTTCCTCATTACTTTGTTCTATTTCATCTTTCCAAGAATGGTCTATCACTATACCTGAATTCTTATACAATTCAGAATATTTCATAAGCCATTGTAAAGCTTTTATTACAACATTTGGTCGAACATTTTCTGTGAAACATGCGGACTTGTGAGATAATCTCTTCTTCAGTTTTACAGCTATAGTTACATGCTCATCTATTTGTCTCGGAAGGGCATTCACAGTTGGCTGAATATCAATTGGTACATTTACAACATTTCCTTTGACTGACATCTGACCTCCTCTTGGTAATTCTCTTATCTGCATAAATGGTATTCTTTGAGATATTAATCTCTCTTCCAGTGGATGTAAATTCAAAGCATCTGGTTTCTCAGGCCATTTCATTCCATTTTTTACTGAAAGCTTTGGAATTTTCTCATCTTTCAGAGCTGAACAACAGGTCAAACATAGCCATTCAATGTCATTGACTGATCTAAATCCAGTGCAGATACTTTTACTAGTAGCACTAAGACAAGTTGAATCTAGTTTCACAACACTGTTCAAAAACCAAGTTTGATGACAACATGTACACACATAAATTGGACCAATTTTTACTTGTTCATGGAATTTCTCTATGCAATCTTCTAAAGAATTACCATGACACCTTTTCTTCACCCCTTTGTTTTCATTGTCTTTGAATTCTGTATCAAGCCTTCTTTTAGCCTTAGAAACTCTTTCATTTTCCCTTTCTTTTTCTCTGTATTTTTTTCTACTTTGCTGTTTACGTAGCCGTTCCTTCTCCAACTGCTCTACATTGTCTCTTTTCCTTTTCTTTGCTTCTCTTTCCTTTAAACAGAATTCTGTACTCTGTCTTGATTTAGTTTTACTTTTTAAAGTACTTTCTCTGTCCTTCTGCTTTGTCTCTGAATTTTCTCTACTTTTCTGTTTGGAAGCAAGTTCTTTCTCTTTAAATTCTTTACTTTGTCTTGCTTTAGTTTTACTTTTTAATGTACTTTCTCTGTCCTTCTGTTTTGTCTCAGAATTTTCTCTGTTTTTTTGTTTGGAAGCAAGTTCTTTCTCTTTAAATTCTTTACTTTGTCTTGCTTTGGTCATACTTTGTAATGTACTTTCTCTGTCCTTCTGTTTTGTCTCTGAATTTTCTCTGTTTTTTTGTTTGGACGCAAGTTCTTTCTCTCTAAATTCTTTACTCTTCCTTGCTTTGGTCATACTTCTAAGGTTACTTTCTCTATCCTTCTGCTTTCTCTCTGGATTTTCTCTAACAAATTTTTTTGAGGCAAGTTCTTTCTCTTTAAATTCTTTACTTTGTCTTGCTTTGGTCATACTTCTAAGGTTACTTTCTCTGTCCTTCTGCTTTCTCTCTGGATTTTCTCTGACAATTTTTTTTGAGGCAAGTTCTTTCTCTTTAAATTCTTTACTCTGCCTTGCTTTAGTCATACTTCTAATGTTACTTTCCCTGTCCTTCTGTTTTATCAGCGAGTTTTCTCTTCTTTTTCGCATATAACTTCTCATATATTCATTTCGATTTTCTTGAGGTGAATCAGAAGTGTTACATTTTTTTGACATATTCTCTTGGAAGTCAAAGTACTTATCAATTAAAGAAGGTCGTTTGCTTCCCGCATTAGATTCACTTATTTGTGTTACAGACACTGGCTGAATCTCAAACTGGCTTGTCATTGAAATATTGCAACTTTGATAAAATGCAAACATGTAGTCCACAAGTTGATCGATATCACTAAAAGTGATTTTAATAGCCTTACCATCTGCAGAGGAAAGACCGTCCTCTCCATGTGAATGTGAATCAAAAAATACAGGACAGTTCTTGTCATTGACATATATTGCTGAGCAAAGTCCTCCAACTATAATTAATCCTTGATTGAATCGTCTAAAGAGTAGCTCAATACCTGCCTTCAAATTATTACTTTGGCATGAATTGTCCCAATCAATGTGAGTTACTGTTCCATAAATCTCTTCATGATAGCATATTTCATACTGGTTATCATTCACAAAAACAGACTTGGGAAGTTCTTGAAATTGTAGCATTTTTGAAACAAGTTGAACAGTTGACTGTAATTCTGCAATTCTGACTCGATATAAATCATCCGCAGCAAAGAGAACTTCATCTCGTTCTGCTGAAGTAGATGCACTTTTCAAAATGATCGACATCAAAGCATTGCATGTGCACTGAACTCCTCTTGAAAAAGGTGGAAATAAATTACTAGCTTGATTAATTGTTGCAAATAATTTTGTCACAGGCAAATTTTTCTCAATGAAAGACAAACATGAAGCCTGTTCAGGGCAAGAGAAACTTTCGCTTGCTTTTTTTAAATCTAAGGAAAAATTATCTGTATCCTTGGAATAAAATACCACATTGTTAGATGTCATAGAATGAAGTGGCAAACTGTCAGAATTTACAAGTTTTGAAGGTAAACAGGTATAGTTTAGAGACCCAGAAGACAAATTTGCATTCTTAATACATGTACAGTCAAAACTGCCATAGCGACCCACTGTATTAAGCGACTCACTGTCACATGTGACCGTAAAAATCCCCCCAATGCTTTTCCCTATATATTCTACCTGTATTAAACGACCACCTGTCTAACGCGACCAACGACCGTGATTTTCCTGACCATTTTTAGTAATTTCAAGCAATTTTACCTGAATTTAACGACTATATAATTTCAGATTTCTACTTTCGATTTCGGTCGAACATGCTTCGTTTTTGGTTCAAACCAACTACAGACATGACTTTATTTCATTTAATAATTATATAATGTGAGTTTTACGAATAAAACAACATTTATAAATGAATATTTTTACTTACGCTTCGATATTTATTGAATAAACATTAAAATCTACAAGATAAACATCACGTTTTTCTGTCCAGTGATCGAGCGCCATTTTGAAAATAAACGTTCGAGGTCGATCCCGATATCATTTCATGCTATAAGGGCCAAATGGATATTCAGCTATAAAACCTGCCTGTTTAACTTTAATTAAGACGTACTAAATCATAGATGTTTATTTAAGTGCATTGTGACACCAATGGGTATGTAAACACACGCTAACTAGCACCCACACTATGTGATAATTGAAGTGATTTAAATCACAAACAAGCAATTAGACACGGTAATTCAGTAATGAAAAAAAATTAATTAGGTTGAATAAATATCTCAGTCATAAATATAGTTTTAATTTGATACCATTTAGTGCATAACAAAAATCATGATAAGTTTTAATTCTTAGTAATATGCAAAACATACGAGGTTATTTATACACGTTCATGTAAAAAAACAAACTATTATTAGGGGGAAAAAAACTTTGCAGCTTTTTTATACAGTTACTGTATGAAAAGATATTAATTTTTTCAGATGTTCACAATATTTCCCAATATTCAAATGACTCATGTGCAGATCAAGAAATTTTTATTTATTAATAGGACAATTGTAAAAGCATTTTAGAGTTGACCAGTACCTATTAAAAAGTGTAAATGAACATAAAGTGTTATAAAATAATTCAACATATACACATATGATTTTTCAGCATGGTATATGTTGAACACTGCGAAAAATAAGCAACCTGTATTAAGAGACCACCTGTCATATGTGACCTTTTTTCCTTTCTCCATTGGAAGGTCTCTTAATACAGGTTTGACTGTAGTATCCAAAGGCGTATTGGCAGAGTTCATAGTGCCCGAAGGCAAATTTGCAATGATACTGGTGCCCGAAGGCGAATTTGCACTGTTTCTGGTGCCCGAAGGCGAATCGTGTACTCTTTTTAAGGAGGCAGTATCCCCCCAGTCTTTAGCACTATTTTTTACGTGGCTAGCTTCCACGAGTCTCAAAGGTCCGTCAATTGTTGCGTCAATTGTTGGGTCTTTCGTACTATTTTTTACGTGGCTAGTATCCACGAGTCTATTGTCACTTCTGCCACGACTCTGGTTCCCCATCTTCACCAGTCCCATCCTCCAGTTCTTTTTGCGAGGCATCATCCAATTTCTTTAAAATATACAAAAAATTCAATCAGTATTACTATTCCTTCAGAAATACTTATTTTTCATTATATCTCTAAAATAAAAAACAAAACAAGATATGTTTGTGAAACACTATTCGCCCGGCGGCAACAAACTTCAAAAAAATATTTTTAGTAGATAAGTCACAGTCAAGGTCACAAGGTCATTAACCTTAGTGTCATTTGAAAGAATGTAATCAGTGAAGTAAGCATACCAAATATGAAATCTCTATCTCTCATGGCTCAAAAGTTGTGTTTAAAGTTCTAAAAAGCTATTCTAGCATATAGGTCAGTCAAGGTCATGACCTTGGTGTCATTTGGAAGAACTTTATTAGTGGAGTATGCATACCAAATATAAAGTCTCTACCTTTAATGGTTCAAAGTTATGGTGAAAGTGCAAAAAAGCTATTTTTAGCATATAGGTCACAGTCAATGTCACAAGGTCATTGACTTTGATGTCATTTAAAAGAGCTTTATTGATGGAGTATGCATATTAAATATGAAGTCTCTATCTCTCGTGGTTCAAAAGTTGTGGTGAAGGTTAAAGAACTTTGACAATAGACAAACAGGAATGACAAAAACAATATACGGATCTACTGATTGTAGGGCATAATTAAATTTGGGCCTAGGATAGGACTTGCGTTGAGAGTTGAAGTTCTGATATCAATTTAAAAATATGTCCCCATGCATATGCAAACTTGTCTGACTTGTTTTCAATTAAGATTCCTTATTTTATGAACACATGTCATTTCCCTAAAATATATGAATCCTAATTCAAACGTAAAATGTTAAATTTATGAGATAAATAGTCAATCAGGTCAAAAAGTGTTGACACACAACTCTATACTTATTGCATCTTTATGAATGCTGCAGGATAAACAAAACACTTGAGCAGAAAATTCAGTAGGTTGGACAAGCCTCACCTTCCATCACATTTTCTTAGCCTCGTCCAAATATCACTTCTAATTTAGGATATTATAATCAATCTTTTATTTCTATATTTAAACACGAAGAAGTGAGGGATTGCACCTTTAATATTATTCTTTAAAACAATGTTGATGTTAATGTTAATGTTGATGAATAGCTTCTGTGAGTATCAGCATATAGTTTGACAGTAATTAAAGAAAAGTGAGGTCATGGTCTAAGGAAAAGTTAAAGTACCGGGGTAACAGTTGAAAAGCTCTCATCAGTATGTATCAATATCAGCATATGAAGTTTGATTACACTATCCTGAATGGTTTCTTTAAAACTGAGCTAAACACTTTTCAAGAAAAAAAATGTCACAAAAAAGGTCATGGTTGAAAAGATGATGCAGATGCATAGCTCTCAACAAAATCTAACACCATGGTGTTTGATAAAATTATCTTGAATGAGTTTCTTAAAACCAAGCTAAACACCAATCTCAGAAAAGCGAAGTCAAGGTCAAAGGCATGGTTGAGATCAAAAAATGTAGATGCAATTTAATTGCTCTCATTGTATGTTAATCATCATCTAAAATTTGACATCACTATCCTGAATGTTTTTTTTTAAACTGAGCTAAACACAAAAACTGAGGTCAAGGTGAAAGAAAGGTCAAAGTCAAAAGTGTTGATGCAGTTTAATAGCCCCTATCAGTATGTTTCCACATTGAAGTTTCATTAAAAAAATTACCAATAAATGGTTTCCTAACAACTGAACTAAACACAAGTTTATAAAAATAGGGTCATGGTCAAAGGTCAAGGTAAAAAAAAAAATGATGATGCAGATAAACATGACAAACACTATATGCCCCGGCCATATTCATAGCAGGGTATATACATTACCCTGGTCACTCATCTGGAAAATGTTGGCTAGATTTAAGATCTAAAGCAAGTATTATTCATCTTATTCTGATAAATATAGTTTCCAAGGACACTCCTGAACAAACAAAATAGAAATACATAAGAAATACAAATGGTAAGAAGCATAAAAAAAATCATTAAACATGTTCCAAACAATCTTTTTTTTCTGGTTAGTGTATATCTCAACATCAATTTCAATACAAGTATGAATCAAGTAGAACTTATAGTTACTTAAAAGGCCTGTTTAAACATTTTTTAACCTGTTTACTTTTAATATCAAGAAAATTTTGGTTAATTCCAACATATAAAACAAATATGGAAGTTTTCATCCTTACATGCACCATTTCTGCACATTTATTCAGAACAGGTCATATTATGAACCTATTCATAAAACATTACCCTGGTCACTCATCTGTAAAATGTAGATTTAATTCAGAATCCAAAGCAAGTATGAAACTGAAAGTTTCATTCCTAGATACATCATCCATGTTTATTTTTTGGTTAAAATATTGTTTGAATTCATTCATGTGGAAAATAAAGGTTAGATCCAGCATTCAAAGTAAAATGTTACATGGACAATAATGTCCCCTACCAGGTATTTGCAATATTATTGCAAAATCCATGTTGCTTCACCGACACTGAACATGCTATAATATCGCACTTTTACATACATAGTCATTACATAGCCTTTTTAATGATATTGAGAATTGTACAGTTGCACAATGTTTTGCAAGCTTTAAACAAACCAGGGGTTCAAAATTTTTTTGTCATGGGCAAGTCCAGGACTTGAAGAGTAAATTTTAGGCAAGTCCGAGGAAGAAATTTCAGTGTCCATATTTACCTATACATCATTAAATTTATGTAACGTATAATTTATTTTCATTTGTTGCATTGAATGAATAAAGACTATGTGTATTAATATATGTTTTATTTTTCCTCCATAAACTGTCATAAAGATGGGTATTTCAAAACAATACCAGACTGATAGATTACTGGTACATTACAATAACTTTTACAAATACTCACTACTGAATAAACCATCTGTTACAGTAAACAGAAATTAGAATGTGCTGTAAGTCACAGCTAAAACCGAAATTTAACAAACTCATTGCCATTTGTCATATAGGAGGAAACATGAGGAATTGCGTAAAAGCAAGAGTCTAACCGCAACAGAAAATAAAAAGACGGATTGTATTTTTGAAACGTTCGTAATGTTTTATGGGTATTTTAACGCCCACAAACCCACATTTTTACTTATTAATAATACATTTGAGAATTTGCTTTATTTTTAGCTTTATGATCATTTTTTTAACTTATAAAAAAAGATAAACAAGAAACATAGCCAAGTCCCAGGACTTTGGCGAATTCTAAATGCCGAGTCCGGATCCAGAATTTGTTGGTCCGGGACGTCGGGCTTGAGGATTTTTGAACCCCTGCAAACTGTTAAAATTTCAGATAAAGAAGGATATGCATATACCGTATAAATCCTATTAACCATCCTGTGCACTAAGGAAATTGTGAAAAAGGGGCGTTTTTTTTTTTTTGGTATCCTCATAATATTTAATGTCTTATTTTAAGTTTTGAAAACTTTTGAGCAAAAACAGGGCTCTCAATTCTCCAAAAATAATTAAAAGAACAACTAAAATAATTTTTAACTTTACTTTACGTGAAGATAATCTACCTAAATTATGTTAAACTGATCATTCTTAACCAAAAATTGGATAATAGAGAAGTTTCTATTTCATTTGCTTCAAATTTTGGCAGATTTTTGATATGCTTCTAGATAATTTTAATCACATTACAGGGGGCCCTCATTTCCAGACAATTGAAAAGACCTAGGGGTGCTTATCAGGTCCAGTACAATCACTAGATTTAGCTAAGTAGGTAGAATTACCTACGTAGCGTTACTGTATACAGGGTTATTTTCGCCCTTTTTTCGCGAAATATTTGCTCCATTTTAAATTCGCCCAGTCTAAGTTTTGTTTTAGAAATTATGCTGTGTAATTTCAATTCGCACTGTTTTAAATTCGCCCAATCAGGAAAAGGGCGAAAGGGGTGAAAATAAACCGGGGGCGAAAATTTCTCTGTATACCTACCTCAGGTAGATTTATTTGGCTATTTCAATGCAACTTTTCAAAGTTGTTCCTTTTATTTAAAATAGATAATTTATACATCGCTGCATTTTGACAATTTTAGAGCAAAACATGTAATTCCATTGTTTAGTTAACTGTCCTCTCTCATGCGTGCGGTGAGGCATGGCTGAGTATGATCACTTCACATTGTGCTGAATAATTACGCGCGCGCGCGCGCGCGCGCGCGCGCGCGCGCGCGCGCGCGCGCGCGCGCGCGCGCGCGCGCGCGCGCGCGCGCGCGCGCGCGCGCGCGCGCGCGCGCGCGCGCGCGCGCGCGCGCGCGCGCGCGCGCGCGCGCGCGCGCGCGCGCGCGCGCGCGCGCGCGCGCGCGCGCGCGCGCGCGCGCGCGCGCGCGCGCGCGCGCGCGCGCGCGCGCGCGCGCGCGCGCGCGCGCGCGCGCGCCCGCGCGCGCGCGCGCGCGCGCGCGCGCGCGCGCGCGCGCGCGCGCGCGCGCGCGCGCGCGCGCGCGCGCGCGCGCGCGCGCGCGCGCGCGCGCGCGCGCGCGCGCGCGCGCGCGCGCGCGCGCGCGCGCGCGCGCGCGCGCGCGCGCGCGCGCGCGCGCGCGCGCGCGCGCGCGCGCGCGCTGCGCCGACCTATAAGCTATTGTTGTGTTAACCTGAACTGGACTTCTTCGTCATTTCATTCAAGGAGTAACTGTTCTAACTGTCATACATAGCTCCAAAACTTTCAGAACTTTGACTGCAATTGCGCAGAAAAAAAACACTTCTTCAAAAGTGATTTTTTCATGTTCAAAGTTGAAAATGATCACTGCTGACACTGCATCAAAATTATATTTTCTGCACACCCTGAGAAAAAGGCTTTTTTATAAAAATAAACTGATTTGGTAGCTAAATAAAGCTACCTCAGGGGTAGCACTAAAATACGCCTGCCGATGCCTGCCAGGAGAAAATACGCCTGCCGAGGAAATCTATACGCCTGCAAACTTTAAAATGATTAAAAATTTTATTCTGTGCTTTTAAAATTATTTTTGTTTCCTAAAACATCAACTACAAGGTCTGTAAAAGTAATAAATAAAACAAAAAACAAATTAGTTCAATAAATAAAACGGCAGGCGTATGGATTTTCTCAGCAGGCGTATTTTCTCCTGGCAGGCGTCGGCAGGTGTATTTTAGTATGACCGACCTCAGGTATGTAAATAAAGCTAAACATATAAATCAAGCTACATAGCTAAATCTAGTGATTGTACCAGACTTGCTTATAGTTATAGAGGCAGGGGCAGTTAATGGGGATTAAATGGCAAGTCTTCTGAATCATTCCTATTACACAGCTACAATGCAGTGCTTACAGAGAGAATATTAATACATGTACAAGTCACAAAAAGTGCCGTTTTGCATATACTAAGTGCCGTTTTCACTTTCAGTAAGTGCAATTTTCACGACACTAGGTACCGTTCGAATGATTGTAAATGACGAAATATTTCATCACGTTTCAAGTTCAGGCACATTTTCTACATAAATACAAAAACAACATATTAAATACCCAGTAAAAATAATTTATTGTTACATATATAAAATGCTCGAACCGGCAATCCTTTATCACAGTCTAAAATTAAGTCACCTCAAAAACGATTACCGAGAAATCGAATTCACAAAAGCACTTCACATTCCATGCTGTTTAAACTTAATAACTACAAATAATGATACCCACCGTTCGCAATACAAACTGTTAAACCTAAGAAAAACACAAAATAAATCGTATAAATGGTATAATGTCGCCTGGCTTTCTCCGAAGACTCTTCTAAGTTGCCGGAAGAGACGCTGAGTGGCCGATAACAAGTATACGCATGCGTGAAATATTCTAAATCACAAAATGTATCGGCATCGCAACTATATTTCCGGAATACTAAAATCGGTTGAAAAATCTCTCTCGGGTGCATGATTGAATTTCATACATTGTTTTGAAACGGAAATTGGTTTTGTGATTTAGTTTCGTTTTAACGTTTTACCTACGTTCTTATATAAATTCTTAAACACTAAAAAATATTAATTCTTGGATCATACAAGTAGTATGAAACTGCCTTTGTACTAGGGCTGCACTGAGGTAATTCATATTGAGTTACGGAAACTCAGGGGACTGACTGCACTGAGGTAACACATGCCGTGTTGCAGGAACTCAGGGGACCTCTCTGGTGAAGGAGTGGATAAACATTAGTTTGTTTCTTCTCTTGCATACGGTCGTAAGACCTGAATAAGGCAGACGAATGCAGGGGATAAACAGCTAAGTGTTTCACAGTACAACAATGCACGTAAGACCTGAATAAGGCAGTCATTAGGTTGTAGAGAGAGGTGGCATACCACAATTAGAGGTGGGGGAAGTGCCAAGATGCAGCAGTACTAGTGGAGAGGCAGGGCAAAAAGTAATTCATTTGCGGGAGACACCCGTCGACCACAGTTAGTGGTTGTCCAATCAAGAAGAAACCCATTGTATTTGTATATAATTGATTATAATCCTATTGGTCAACAAAAACCTGAGTTAACAGGTTAACGAACCTAAGTGTAACGCCTCGGTGATACAAGACATATCACCACACACCCAAGCTCGGCCGCGTTGCACGTTACATTATTTGGGGGCAAGCGTCGGGATTTTGTTGACCATGGATTTGTCTAAGACAGATGTCAGAAACCATAGGGCGGATGGAGAAGCTCTTAAAAAGGATGAGAACGCCAACCAGCAACGATGGTCAGACAAATGCGGCAAGCCAAGAGTCTGGATATGCAAGACACAGTACTGATAATACCGGTATGTCAGGAGATGTGTCATTTGACGAGTACGGCGCACGGCTCAAAGTTAGATTTCCAGACGAAGGCAATCCAAGCTACACACCAAATGCTGGGGTTGACGACGTTGTGACGGACCATCTGTTTGACACGCCAAAACTACAGAGGCAGTCAATGGGGACAGACAATTCCAAGACAGGCCATACAATCAAGCCAGCCACGTATGACGGAACCAGTTCCTGGCTTGACTACGGATCGCATTTTGAGGCTTGTGCTGTTGTAAACGGCTGGACAGAAGATAAGAAGGGTCTTTACCTGGCTGTATCACTGCGTGGCCAAGTATAGTCAGTGTTAGGTGACTTTCCAAGCGATACTGGACAGCACTATAAGACCCTCGTCAGATCCCTTGAGGAGAGGTTCTCACCTCCTAACCAAACAGATCTGTATCGTGTTCAGCTAAAGGAACGAAGGCAAAGAGCATCTGAGTCCATACTAGAGTTAAGTCAGGCCATTAGACGACTAACAAATTTGGCCTACGCATCAGCACCCGGTGATGTGCGAGAATCTCTGAACAAAGATGCATTCATAGATGCCTAGGGAGATGTCACAAATTGTCAGGCAATTGCAAAGTTTTGTACATATGTAAAAATTGTAAATAATTAATCATATGCGGGACGCATATAATCTCGAGGAGAGGGTAATGAAACGGAAATTGGTTTTGTGATTTAGTTTCGTTTTAACGTTTTACCTACGTTCTTATATAAATTCTTAAACACTAAAAAATATTAATTCTTGGATCATACAAGTAGTATGAAACTGCCTTTGTACTAGGGCTGCACTGAGGTAATTCATATTGAGTTACGGAAACTCAGGGGACTGACTGCACTGAGGTAACACATGCCGTGTTGCAGGAACTCAGGGGACCTCTCTGGTGACGGAGTGGATAAACATTAGTTTGTTTCTTCTCTTGCATACGGTCGTAAGACCTGAATAAGGCAGACGGTTGTAGGGGATAAACAGCTAAGTGTTTCACAGTACACCAATGTACATAAGACCTGAATAAGGCAGTTACTTGGTTGTAGAGAAAGGTGGTATACCACAATTAGAGGTGGGGGAAGTGCCAAGATGCAGCAGTACTAGTGGAGAGGCAGGGCAAAAAGTAATTCATTTGCGGGAGACACCCGTCGACCACAGTTAGTGGTTGTCCAATCAAGAAGAAACCCATTGTATTTGTATATAATTGATTATAATCCTATTGGTCAACAAAAACCTGAGTTAACAGGTTAACGAACCTAAGTGTAACGCCTCGGTGATACAAGACATATCACCACACACCCAAGCTCGGCCGCGTTGCACGTTACAGTTTATAAACATTATTACAGACATTTTAGTGCTTATTCATAATACGTATTCTAATACTTATTCTAATAGGTAATTTACTAAAATTATCATAAAGATTTTCAATGCACCATGCTTTATTTCATACTATCATGGAACTAAACCCCACCCTGGGGACTCTATCTCCAAACCCAGAGGTTAGGCATTTTAAAATGTTAAGGGCTTATTGATTATTATAAGCTTAATCATACTCATGCAAAGTGTTTGACTGCCTATAATTTTCAGAAGTAAAAGAGTTATCTATAGTAACACACTTTCCCTATAATATAATCAATAGACAAACCCCCACCCCAGAACCCTTCACTCTGGGGCCACAAATTTCACAATTTTGAAAGAGGCACCCTTGGTCAACATTACCATACACCTAGTTTATCTGTTTTATTTACAGGGGGAAAGAAGAAGATTTCTAAATAATTTTACATTTTCACTATATGATCAACAAAGCCCCGCCCCAACTCAAGAACCCCTGACCCTGGGGCCATGGATTTCACAATTTTGGTAAAGGGCCCTCTGCTGATTAAAATTATGCCAACAGTTTGACTGCTTGATGTCCAGGAGTAAAGAAGAAGATTTTTAAAGATTGCATTAATTTTAGTGGTTTTGGCCCCACCCCTCAGGCCCCAGGGGGCCAGGGGCCATGAAATTCACAATTTTTGTTCCCCTTCACCCATAGATGCTTTGTGCCAAAACTGGCTAAAATTGGTATAGTAGTTTCAGAGAAGAAGCTGAAAATGTTCAAATGTTAACACACGACACACGACACACGACACACGACGCACGACGGACGACGGACGACGACGGACAGAAACGGATAGCAATAGGTCACCTGAGTTACTCAGGTGACCTAAAAATCTGAAAATCCATTCTGTCAATTTCTTGTCTCGCCATTTGTTTTCAACCTGTACACTTTTTGTGTCTCTTCTACAGAAGAGTTCCTTGCATTGCCAAATAGAGGTAAAATAAGATGTCAGTGTAATTTTATTTTTTTTACTTCACTCAGATGGAAAATCAAAGACTTTAAAGTACATTTTATGTTATTGGTCTTATTAATTTAATTATACCGAGGCTTATACCCTAGAATTAACATGCCCTTCGGGCTTGTAAGTGTACAATTTCCACATGCACGCTTCCAATTTTACCAGGTCCCGGACATTGGACTCCCGGGATTTGTCGAAGACTGGTTATACACTTATCAAATATTTTTTTCCTTCATGGAAGTCTCGATATAAAAGGAGATGCTTACCCTGTGTTGACACCTAATATCAATGTTGGATATAACAGGGGTCAATGTGTTATCCAGTAATAATAAATCTCTTTTTTTATCATGGAATTGTTGATATGCATCACTGTCTGTTATCTTCAACTCTTAATACTCTCCTTAAATCAAGTAAAGAAAATCTTACGCTGCAATAATTATTACCAGCACTATCTCATAAAAACGTTTGCAGGAATACTCTAACCCTTTCAATTGAAGTAGTCGATGAAAAATCCTCCCCTTATTAACATAGGTTATTAATCAAAGCTGAAAAATCAATTTAGAACTAGGTCAATGAAATAATCTTGGTGTTAACTAATTCTGATAACATTGACAGTCAAAATTTAACTGTGCCTTGTCTTTACTCATAAATTATTTTTATTTCAGCCAAAGCCTCTTAACTTCTCAAAAGTTATTATTATGTCTAATCTGTTTTAGAACTCCTAAATGGAAGGGTCAAGCCAGCGTCGGATAATGCATTAAAAATTCATATTTATAAAATCATATTACTGTGCAAAGGTACAGATGTTTTAAATAAATCCATATGAATATAAAATGCAATGACTAACCCTCATCAGACATCTTTGGAATAGCCTAAACCCTAATCAGTAAGAAAAGTGTGTAACAACTACAATCTGGACTTATTGGGGGGAATGAGAGACTAACCCAAAAGCAGTTGAAGAGTGTGCGAGGACTAACTCTAACTCTCTACAGTGGGTTTGAGGAAGACCATTATTATTCAAATGTTTTTCAAGGAAAAACCGTTTCCACATGAATGGTATGCGAGGAATAACTCTTTCATCTCTTGTGGGTAAAAAATATAAGAAATTTCAGTAAATGTGGGGATAAATACTAATGTACTGGCTTCAGAAGTACATTACAAAAGGATCAGAAATTGACATGGATTATTATGAAGGCATAACTGTTCATTGTTTCTCTGCAACATCGAACCTTGACAAATCGGATCATCACAATGATCAGTGACCTGTCACTGGTCAAACAAGTCAGCAGACTTTGGCGTCAATTATGGATTGTTTAGGAGCATCTGACTTAGCCTAGAACTTTATACTTTGACGTGACCATAGGACTTTGGGGTCTTGCATATATTACATACACAAGGCTAAATCCAACAAGAAAAACAATTCCAAATATCTAAATATAGATCAAGTGAGTGACTCCGGTAACATTATATCAGAATTATAATAACTCAGTAGTCTATACACAACAGACGGTCTAGAGCCGTAGGTCCTGGTCAGAATGAAGCAGGGTTCAATTTTACCAGACATCATCAGAATTTTCGCAATCAATATAATCTACTTTCTTTTCCTTTGAAGGGTTTTATAAATTTATATATTATTCTAATTAACATTGTCAGAGCGTCGTTCTGCAGTAAAGTGATTGTATCTATACTACATCTGTGACTCTACTGTTACAAGTACGATCGACTTACGATAGGGAAAGGTAAAGAAATGAAGAAAATTGATTAATACAGTAATACTGGTCAATATAATCGGTTGTTCGGATAAATTTGGATTGAAGATTGAAAAATTATATCTAAGATTAAGAATTTCAATCTATATAATGTTGTAGTATTTGTGCTTATTTTGTAATTACTTTCACGTCTTTAAAGGTACTTGGACACAGATTTGAAGTTAATATTTTCTGTATACTACACAGTAATATGACGAATTATATATTTTATTAGCATTTCACACAAAAATTAATTAAAAACCATATTTCATTTAAAAGTTATTAAAACTTCAAATTTTTTGGCGGATTTGATTGACACATCCCTGCACTTTCACATAAATTTAATTTTATTCTTAATTCTTCAGAAAAATGGCAATCTTGTCGTGTTTTAATTAGACATATTAAAACTTTAATCCAGAAAAATAATTTTATTTGGAGTAGAAATGTTAGAAATCAAAACGCCTTCACAAGTATCGTCATTCCGAGCTAAGTCGTGTGTGCAAATCGATCACACTCGTGTTATGTACACAGTTTTTGTAACAAGGCAGGAGCTCTGTTTTTGTTGATGTTTTGATTTTACCAGGTGCGTTTAATAGTCAAAGTATGCTCACCACAACTGCACGGACTGAGAATATATTGTGTGTTTGTTTTGCTTTCGAACATGTCTATTCTGAATTTTCTGGAATATAGTATTAATACTTTTCACTCATAAACAACAAGATTGCCACTTTTCCTAAGTATTAAGATTAAAAATAAAATTTGTAAAAGTGCAAGGATGTGTCACTATAACACGCCCAAAAATTTTGAAATTTTAATAACTTTTAAACGAAATAAGATTTTTAATTAATTTTTGTTTGAAATGCTATTAAAATATATAATTCGTTATATTATAGAGAAAAAAATTAACTTTAAATCTGTGTCCAAGAACCTTTAAGGTTGTTTGTATTACATAAATCAGTCCCAATATGTTATTCATGTCATTTGATGCACCCTCTCTGTAAAAATTCATCCGCTACAACCATGACGTTTTTCTTGCGTAAACAAATCGTTACCTTATAGTATAATAAATTAAAGATACCATGGGGCCTAAAAAAAAATATGTTTGTTTCCTGTAACCCGACCGACCCATTCAAATTATCCCCGGGTGGATTTTTTTTTTCTGACAAATGGCAAAACTTTGTTTGATCAATCAGCTGATTCCATTTATTAAATAAAAAAAAATTGCTTGTAGCTTAATTTGAGACATAAAATATGTCAACCAAATTTACATTTACCTTAAATATAAAGAGTAATGATTAGTGTAACAACAGTTTCCCCCTACAACTTTCTGAAGTTCGTTTTCTGCCGCTGGCAGCCATTTTGGATGCCATGTTGGGTGTCCACTGTAAATATAACACCTGTTATTTTCAAGCCGGGGAGGTTTCACCATTCATAAGCAAAAACAAAAAAAAAAAAAAAAAAAATTCCGACCTACCGACCCTTGATTTTTTTAGGAATGTTACAGGAAACAAACTTATTTCTTTTTTTTTTAAGCCTGGTCATATTTTCCCATTCAAGCTATTATTCTTTGTGAACATTTCAAAAGAATTTGGTTTACAGCTGTTGCTATTTCTTATTGCGGATGCATCCACTGACACATTCGGTTGCATAAATCTGATTGATCACTAGAAGTCGATAGAGCTTCGCACAACGCCATAGAAATGTGCTACTGTGAATATTTCAATACAATTTCTATTCTACTTACAATTCCATAATTAAAATCATTTCATGATTTTCCTCAAATGCCTCCTTCAGATGAACAATACTGGGGTGATGAAGTTGGCTGATTATCCTTATTTCATTCTTCACCGTGGCCTTATCAACTGGGCAAGGAGTGCTGATAAACCTGGCGAGATACTTCCTTCCACTGTCCTTCTCTATAGACCGATGAACTACACCAAATGCACCGCTACAATACATCAGCATATGTCATATGAATGCTTCTTTCTCCTACCAATAGGCAAGTTTTGTAATACTACTTCATCATTCTAGTTTGATGGCAATTATGACTAGTCTTTGAAATTCTTTCTTACAAAATAAATTATCAACGAGTTCGCCCTGTATGATAATGTGTACATCAAATTATGATTAAGCGAAATTGTATTTCCTTTAAATTTATATACACATCTTGGTATATCTGTTTTGTTTCTGGATATATCTCATGATAAACTGTCAAATATATTGTTATGTAAGTTTAAAAGTGTACTGTGTGAGTGTGTGTAATTGCGGTGGTGAGTGGGTGTAATTTCTTTGCTATGTGTTAACATATATGCATATGGAAAAATAGCTTCAAACTAAACATCAAAAGGCCTGAAGGTCCACAATGGCGCCGCGCTTTAGATATAGCAGTGATACTGTGAAATTATGGGATTTCCAAGCATTTTTAAAAGCATGCATATGTTTACATAATAATATAGCTGTACTTGTACATCTAGATAAACCTAATGGATTTTATTTTAATCACGATTCTACGATAACATCGATGTCCATTTTGGGTTTCAACATTTAACATCGTTTAACATCGCAAACTTACCCGATGAAAGTGGGTGAGTTGGCAACTTTGTATAGGACTGTTCAAGTTGTTTGTTTTTCAAGCAATTTAGGAAATAAGCACAAAAATTGGTAAGTATATTCCTACATTAGATAAAATGATGGTATTGGTTCGAGTACTATATAACTTGAACCAATTCCATCATTTTACACTATATTACTTGGCGCATAAAGAAAGTGGTGAACTGTAAGATATTTTCCTCATAGCCATAAAAAAACTGCCACGTCTAATAACCTATTGCACTTACCGACCAAGTTCCTCAAAAATGTCATAAAATTGGTGCACGCTGACTGCTCTTATACTGGCAAGCTCAGATTTTCTAGAACAATCCTCATCTGAAGAAAAAATTACTGAGTAAATACCAAAACACGTCCTTTTCAATCATTTCACATTACATAGGCATTTTTATATTTACACATTGGGTGAAAACATTACTGTATAATACATTTACATTCTTTTCAAAGACCAGTATAAATTATTCATTAACCGCTTTGCCATTTGCAGATATATAACTTGTTTGATGGGTTCTCATTGGATTTTTAGGAGTGAAATGTATTTCTATGTGCTGCTTTCCATTTAAAAGGGGATATGAATTTATGCCTCTCTTCAACACCTTAACTTTAACAGAATTAAACAGGGCATTTTATAATAATTTGAGATGCAGGTAGGTTTGCCATTACACTTCTGCACTACATTATAAAAATAATTATTTACAATTCCTTACCCGGTTCTCTATCTCCTGGGGACCGAGACAGTTTCTTCAACTCTACATTGGTCAATGTATCAGTTTCCTAAAATTGCATTAGAATAAAGTATATGGAGAACAGAAACAGTAGTCTATATCTAAGTCTGTAAAACGATATATATTAAAAGCAGAGTTTCCGAAAACTATCGGTCCAACCAGCAAAACCGATAGAAAATCGAAATGTCCCATGATATTCGCTACAGTATCGGTCCGTGTGACCGATCAGGGCTCTCGATTCTCTAAAATTGGGGCCGTTCAACGGCCCCGTTCCCAATGCAAAAAAAATACCTTTTTTCCAAAAAGAAAGGTGTAAATTTCCCAATTTTCATAGCAAAATATTAATTAAAAAATAAAAGTCCATGAAACTTAATCGCAAAAAAAAAACCCCAAACAAACGCACTTGAAAATGAAAGTGAAACTGTACCACTATTTTATTAGTTCGCGCCTAATTCATTCGTAAACTGGTTCGGAGAACCAGGTTATTGTTTTTACCGAAATGTGTACTATGAGTTAAGAGTATCTTGTCATGTACATTCGACATAGAAACATCATTTGGGTTTCGAAAAAAGACATTTCTCTTAAATATTAGTAAGCTGCACGTAGAAACATACCCATGCACGCTTCCGCATGATCAGTCTCGCGCTGTATTGGTAATCAACTTTGTCCATGTGATCGAGAAAATTCAGGACAATGTGACTAGCGACTGTCACTCAGAAAGACAGATAACCACAATATCAACACTCAAAGATAGTAATGACAAAGCTAATGTACTTTCATAAATAGCCTACCTACCCATGTTTGATCTGTATTCAAAACCAGAGTTAAATAGATGACAAAATGCTAGAAAAGCAAAATTTGAGGATTTCTTAAAATAAATTTTGGTTATCCAACTTTTCCCGAAAGGATGGTAATTTTCCTAATTTGAACGGCCCCGGCCCTAGTCCCAAAAAGTGGTGTGAGAGCCCTGCCGATTGTGGTGAGGGCTTGTCCTGATTAATTTCTTGTACTCTAATCTAGGCCTATTGCAATATCTTCATATATGAAAAATTTCAATGCAGCCAGCTCCTTTTCTTCGTTAATATCCATTATCTTATCCATCTTGCATTTCTACTTGACTTATTTACTTTCAAAAACGATAGTTTCTTCCTAATCCGAATTTCCTCTATTATTGATAAACACATATATAGGTCATGAGGTGCAATGCCCACTGAGAAAGCGTAAAAATAATTTTTTAAAATTTACCTTCATTTTGAATTTCTACTGCTTCTTCTATATGATTCAAATTTACAAGTGAGAATTAAACTTTAAATTTTAAACAGAATTCTAGAAACCTTGAGAAGTTTTCTTTTTCAAGAATTAACTTTTTTGTAATTAGTTGTTTCTTTCTCACAATATCTACTTGGGGCTAGTGCCTTTATTGCTGCCACAAGCCTGTGTGACCTGGTGCCATGTTTGAATTAATTATAGTTGCATTTTATATTCCTTTTATATCACAATCAGTGTTTGTGAGCCACCATTTTTCTTACATATTCATTGCCATTTTCTTTGAATTACATCTGACATGAGAAATACACTATATATTTTAAAATTCATTCGGAATAATAGAATATGTTTCGGACTGATAGAACACATTAAGTCATCAGTCCGAATGACTGATAGAAAAATTTGGTTTTCGGAAACTCGGTAAAAGCACAGCCAACAAAAAACTTAAAAACATCAGAGGTGGGATCAGGTGCCATGAAGGAGTGAGCATCTCCTACCAACAAGTCACATCCGCCATGTGCTCCTAGTCATGCTGTGGAAATAACGGAATAACCTGTTGTCATTTCAATGTTAAAAATTATGGCCTAACAATAAGCATGACAAACCTCATGGAACTCAATCTTAATATGGTTTTTGCTGTCGAGGTCATTCAATCGACCATATAACTTAGGAAATGATGACTTTCATCAAAGTTGCTGATATTCTTGTTTCATCAATCAACCGCCAATGTCAACATTATCTTTTTAAATGGAAAAGTGTTATGATACATATCCTTGTATATTATGTGAAGTGAAAGACTTAGGAATTAATGGCCAATGTCAGAACACAAATACAAAACCTTCACAACATCATTTCGTACAGTATGGGGGCATACCATTTCTCACCGTTAGTATACCTTACACAGAAGAGGACATTTGACCTCATCAGGATTAATTAATCTCATACCATTCTTGAGAACTATAATAAGGAATTTACAATTGCTTCAGTCCTTATTCAACTTCTTCCTTGAGAATGGATATCTGCGTTAAAGTGCGTTTAATCTGCCGAATTTAAAATCATACATACCATTTCTCTTACTTCTTTCCTTGTCCAATCCGCCATCCTACAACAGCATTATAACAATATATTCATGACCATCTCACTGGTAAATTATCATTGAAAATTCTACATTGATAAACGGTTGTATTCGGAAACATATGAATTGATAATTCAGCTAAATACTGTATACAGGGAAATTTCCCCCCCCCAATTATTTTCGCCCCTTTCGCCCTCTTCCTGATTGGGCTAATTTAAAACGGTGCGAATTCAAATTACACAGCTTAATCTCTTAAACAAAACTACGACTGGGCGAATTTAAAACGGGGCAAAATTGTTAGCAAGTGCACCAGGGCGAAAAATAACACGGGGCGAAAATAACCCTGTATACAGTACCCTATTTCTGTTTCAGAATCTATTTGTAGCATAGAAGAGCTCCAACACATCAAAAACCGATTAACGGCGACAATTGCTTCATCAGAGAGTAAGTTTTTCATCCTAGATTCTATACAAAAATTTCTTTACACAAATTAGAGGTTTACAGCTATATCGGAATTATAGATCATTTTGTGCATTGCCCGTGCGCGGAAATGTTTGTTGACAACGTCATGTGGTCTACATTTATTTCATTTCTATACCTTCTGAATATCAGAGCACTACATCAAATTGTGACATGTTACAGTACCCGCATCGTTATTCTTTACAATTCTATCGTGTTCTATCGTGCGTGTATCCTATCGTATCGTGCGTGTATCCTATCGTATCGTGCGTGTATCCTATCGTATCGTGTTTTCCGTTTATCAGGTTTTGCGTTTTCTATCGTGTTTTCCGTTTATCGTGTTTTGCGTTTATCGTGTAGATCGTTTATCAGGTTCTATCGTGTATCGTGTTTTGCGTTTATCGTGTATATTCGGAAACCCTCGCTTTTTATCTTTACTATGTAAAGAAACTACTGAGCTATTCCGAGTTTCTTTTTCGTTTTGTGAATAAAAATAAGATTAATTCAACCGAAAAAGAGAAAATAAAGATTTTTCCCTTTCTTTTTCATCAATAGAAGAAATATTAAAGAGAAGAAGGAAAAAATAATTAATCGCGTATTTCATGAATGAATAAATTGATTTATTAATAAGTAATTAATTAAATGAATAAAATAATAATATCATGGTAAAGCAGAGAGTAATTGTCAAAATTTAAACAGTAACTCTATTTCTCGGAAATGAAATTATAAGTAAATCGATCACCTGGTCTATTTCTTTAAAAAAATAATTTATCGAATTGTATGATTTATTTTATCAAAATTAAATACTATGAATATGATTTTCTCAAATGAATCGGAGTTACCGGAGAAGGATTTTTCGTAAGCTAAGATGTTCCCGTACACAAAAAGCAAATAAATAAATAATAAGCAGGATATTGAAATGTATCTTTTTTCATGCAATATTCTGTTTTTCCTTGTTTATCGTCTGATAACGTTAGGAATATGTTAACGCGTCTGACCTGCATGTATGCACAATTTTTTAAAGTCTTGATGTAAAAAAGTCTTGATGATAATATAACATAAGACAATGATCCAGATGATTTAAACAACCATTTTGGCCCTATACGTTCAAATTTTAGATTTATTTTTTAAAGCTAATTATAAAATTCCTTGACACATGTCTAAATTAATAAAAGAAATCAAAATTATAAAATATAATGCATGGAAATATTCTACCCAATTTATCACACCATGGCTGTTACTATAAAATAGAAGATTTTCATTAATTTTATCTGGCATTAGATAACATAAAAATAATATAAACATGTACAGGGGAAAACATGAAGTTTTTTTAACAGCTTACCTTTTCGGCGTGGAAATAAATTCAAAATATAATTCAGCGGGATGCCAAAAATCAAAATAAATCGAAGACCTTTCCTTGCAAGAAAACTGACACGTATGTGTAGCTCTCTAATTAGCACACTGTCTTCCTGTGCGGTGAACCACCCCCTCCCACTTCTAGCCTAACTGACACCTCGGCCCGTGTGTGTGATCACCGTCAACATACCTGTACTGATTTCTCACCTGGGGTCAATTAGTAACCTCGAATACTACCTGGTTTTAATGAAACGCATCTACTTATTTACGGGATTTTGTTTCTAACTTGTTTGAATAATTTTATCAAAGATTTAATTCAAAGTATATTAAATAATTGTACAATTTTTGGATTAAAAAATCATCTTGAATGTTAAATAAAAATTCAAATAAATCAGCTTAATGCAATGAAGTCCCTAAACTCACTCCGTTGATTTTTTTCATTTCGTACAATGTTTCCATTATGTTTATGTAAATAAGTCTTTTAATAAACTTAAAAAAATATACTGCACTTATGGTACATGCACTTTCGGGTCATCGGATTTTCTACGTAATACGGACAAAATTAATTCTAGGAAACAATATCATTGATCGTAGAAACGGATGAAATAGTTCTAACACTCTAAACTATGAAACTTAGCTCGCATTATTTTTTTAACGGTATCTTACTATAAAAATAAAACAAAGGGAGTCGTCTGATCCGCCGTGACCATGCAAGGCTAATAAATACACCGAATCAATTTATAGTATTAATGGGTTTTATTCCATACGTATATAACTTTATTTAAGAATTCAATATTATATTTGGCTATTTGGTTAGATTTTGTATATCTAATTTTAAATTGGTTGCGGACTTTCAAAATACAGCCCTTCGAATATGCCTAATATGAGATTACCGGGTCAGTGTAAAATGATTTTAAGGTTTAATAATTCATTTGCCGAATTAAACCCATTTTTCGTTATTATTAGAAACAGTACACACAGAGTTGAATAGCAATGATTTATGATTATTTAGTCGGAAAAGTCGCATTTCACTCTTTTAATATTTGTTAATTAATTTTTCTGTTTTGTATTGTAAAGAAGAAAGTATTTAACCATTCAATGTTCGTAAATAAATACGAGGTTTTAAGTATCTTTAATGTAAAATGTTAACATGTACACAAGTCAGAGCTTAGCGTAAACGTACATGTGCAGTTGTAGCAGATTCAAATTCTCATGACACAGTTTACATGTATTAATGCAGAGCGCCATTATTTTGATAATTATTTAGATTTCTATTCAGGAGATTTAATTATCTTGAACTGTTTCGTTCTTGATAGATCTATCATGTTAAATTTATTAATTTTGTTAAAGCCGTTTTCTTTAAACCTTTCTTTCGGCCGAACTCCTACTTGTATTATTTTCTAAGATATTTAATATTTAATTGCGATTTTTGGATACATCGCAGATTGTAAGCTTTAGACATTAAATCAAATATTTAATTTATCGCGTAAATTTCTTCCGTGAAATAACTTGGTACTTGTAGATAAATTTATTAGATAGAAAATTAAAATGTATATTTTTCATAAATAATAAATCTGTTTATAGAGTTTCAAAATTCACACCCTTGAGAAGAAATAAAAAAAATACAGTCTCCATTTCATGAAAATCCATTTAATCACTGTCAATTTTTATATATATAAATAAACAACTTTTGTAAAATTAATACAGAGATCTCAGGTTCTTTTATAATAATTAAATGTACTTTATAGTTTAGATTTGAAGCTCTGCAAGTATTTAAATTAAAATATAATTTAATTTAAATAATCTTTCATCTTTTAATTTAATTCAAAATAATCTTTTCGTCTTGTCAGAAAGCGTTCCGCATTTTGAAACAATCCTATCAGGTTTTGCGTTTATCCTATCGTGAAGATCGTTTATCAGGTCTATCGTGTTTTGCGTTTATCGTGTTTTGCGTGTATCGTGTTTTGCGTTTATCGTGTTTTGCGTTTATCCTATCGTGCGTGTATCCTGTCCTATCGTGCGTGTATCCTATCGTATCGTGCGTGTATCCTATCGTATCGTGCGTGTATCCTATCTTATCGTGTATCCTGTAAAGAATAACGATGCGGGTACTGTAGGCTTTTTCAAGTATAATCAATCATTTCAATACTTGCACGTACAATGTGGAAATCACTACAGCAAAAAATTACCTTCCATCAGTTTACAAAAATCTACATAAAAGGTCTACTGACTCTTACTGTTTCAACTCATTTGTCCGAGTAGTTTCAGATACTTCAATTACGTCAAATTATTGACTGCAAATAGTGCTGATATCTATAAGATATATTTTTAACCCTGTGTGAACAATTATTTTGTTTCATTATCTACAGTGGTAACATAATCTACAAAGATATCCTAATTTAGCATTGCCAGCAAAAGACATGAAACTTGCATATTACCTTGAATCTATGACAAGCACGAATACAAAAGGTAAAAAATGTCAACCAGACACGTGCGCCTTTCTTTGGAGGAGTCCTTTGGCAGGCGGGGAGACGAGAGAGAAAAAAAAATATACACAACTTTACCTACATATCTGCTCTCATTCTCTTTAGAAACTTACTCTCTTGAAGCCCGCTAACTTCCAACAAAACTTTGAACAAAACCTGTTCATCACCTGAGCACCCTAATATGCATGCTCGTACTCCCGCCAGGTTTTTCCCCTTCTAAGCAGGGATGACGTAACTACATATTCCTACGCTTTCGGCTTCTGAACACCATACGGTACATGGTCAATAAGATTTCACTTATAACTTATAAGCCATTTCAGCTACGCCTCTTCTTTAGAATACCATAACATTCAAGCTCCTACATTTTAATTCTATCTGAAAATATCGGAGGTCTACTTCTTATCAGGCATCGAAAAAGGTGTTATTCGGATCAGGTAACACTACTGAATTAAATAACCCCTTAGATTCCAAAAAATCCCCTGTTGTCCCCCTGTCAGTCCCTGACATTTACCTGTGTCTCCCAGACTTTCTCCTATGATCCCCTGTCGTTGTCCCTGCTCTCCCTGTCTAGTCCGTGTCATCCCCTGTCGTTGTCCCTGCCTTCCCTGTCTACTCCCTGTCGTCCCCTGACATTCTCTGATCTCCCTGTCCAGTCCCTGTCGTCCCCTGTCGTTGTCCCTGCCCTCCCTGTCTACCCCCTGTCGTCCCCTGACATTTATTTTGGCCAAGAATAGGAGTTTAAAAAAATGTTTGTTGCATTTAAGAGAGAAAAATGATATATTCTTGAAAACTTTAAGTATATTTTTTGAAAATGTAGACTTAGTAAAAAGTTAATACATTTTTAAATGCCTTAACTTAATCCCCTGTAATTTAGTTAATATTACTTGTATCAATTTGATTTTTTTGGTTTGGTAGCATTTCGGGTGGAGAACGGCAGAGAATTGCATTGATTCTAAAGAAGAAATAAATTACCAATTTATTTCATCTTCTGATGGTTAATGGCTTGTACATTGTATTTTATGAACCTTTTATATATATTTATAATCTTTTTCATTTTTTATTTGATCTACTTTGAAACATGTTTGAGAGTAATAACTGTGTTTGTAGAAGAACTAGATTTAAACAATTCGGAATACATTATCAAATCCATGCATGGGATATTTTGTTTTCCCAAAGAATTTAATGAATAAAAAATAATTGAAAGGAATGATATATAAATGCATTAATAAAATAATTTTTTTTAAATAAATAAAAATTATTAAATAAAATTAAAATCTATTATATTCATTTCTGATGTGAATAAATCTACAAATCGAATGAATAAAGAATAAATAAAATAAATAAATAAAGAAAGAAAGAAAGAAAGAAAGAAATAGATAAATCAATCAATCAATGATGAGAATTATATAAAGTTATTCATTTATTTGTTTATTTTTAATTTATCACTCATTTATATCTCCAAAATTTGTTTTAATAGTTTTAATTTAATTATTTGCTGAAATATGCTACAAAGTATTTTATTAGCATATTTAAACGACTTTTTATTAATTTAAGTCAATGATGGGTATCAAAATGATCGTCTCATTATGCACAATATTCATCTGTCAATTAGATTTTTGACACTTTGTTTTGATTAAAAAATCTGTTTTCAAAACCCTAACACGGTTCTAAAACAACATGAAAGCCATTGATGTTGACCAGTAATTAACTCGGGGTACACAGTCATGACACCTATTATCTTTTTCACTGACCGCTATACCTTGTTTATAGTGTGGCAGGACGACCGTGTGTAGTTTGCAGCTGTTTGAAATAACATTTTCTCTTTGTATGAGAACTTTTTTTCAATCAAAACAAAATAAAAGTATCAAAGAAGCTATTGACGGGTAAAGATTGTGCGTAATGAGACGATTATTTTGATATCCATCATAGATGTAAAATAATTAAAAGCAGATTTAATATGCTTCAAAAATACTTTGACACATATTTTTTCATTAATAGTTTTTACATAAAATAATCCCAAAAAAATCCCATTCTCGGGTATTTGATTATTCAATTTGTTTGTATCGTCAATTTTAAAAATAAAAACGATTGTTTTTATAATAAATAAATACAGGCAGTTCATAAGTTTATGTTTTTGTATTGTTTAATACAAATGGTACAAAGTCAATCCAGTATTTAACAAATAAGACAGATTGCAGCAAAATAAATTCATAGAAAATAAATTAAAAACAAAAAATGAATAATAAAAAAAATTATTAATAAAATATCAATCTATTTATTTTTGAAATTGAAAATACAACAGATTAAGGAATCATTTATATCTGCAATAAACTGTGTTTCTTTAGTTTTATTTCATATAAACACTTGCATCCGTAGGTGTGCTACAAAGTATTTTATTTGCGTATTAAAATGACTTTTAATTATTTTAAGTACATAATGGATATCAAAATAATCGTCTCAGTATGCACAATATTAATCTGTCAATTCGAGTTTCGATACTTTGTTTTGATTAAAAAATCTGTTTTCAAAACCCTAACACGGTTCTAAAACAACATGAAAGCCATTGATGTTGACCAGTAATTATCTCGGGGTACACAGTCATGACACCTATTATCTTTTTCACTGACCGCTATACCTTGTTTATAGTGTGGCAGGACGACCGTGTGTAGTTTGCAGCTGTTTGAAATAACATTTTCTCTTTGTATGAGAACTTTTTTTTCAATCAAAACAAAATAAAAGTATCAAAGAAGCTTTTGACGGGTAAAGATTGTGCGTAATGAGACGATTATTTTGATATCCATCATAGATGTAAAATAATTAAAAGCAGATTTAATATGCTTCAAAAATACTTTGACACATATTTTTTCATTAATAGTTTTTACATAAAATAATCCCAAAAAAATCCCATTTTCGGGTATTTGATTATTCAATTTGTTTGTATCGTCAATTTTAAGAATAAAAACGATTGTTTTTATAATAAATAAATACAGGCAGTTCATAAGTTTATGTTTTTGTATTGCTTACTAAATATTTCAAATCAATTATTGTATTGATTTAAAAAAACTTAATTATTCCAAAATGCACCAAAACCCCCTGCTGTCTCTCCCCTTTTTTTAATACAAATGGTACAAAGTCAATCCAGTATTTAACAAATAAGACAGATTGCAGCAAAATAAATTCATAGAAAATGAATTAAAAACAATAAATGAATAATAAAAAAAATATTAATAAAATATCAATCTATTTATTTTTGAAATTGAAAATACAACAGATTAAGGAATCATTTATATCTGCAATAAACTGTGTTTCTTTAGTTTTATTTCATATAAACACTTGCATCCGTAGGTGTGCTACAAAGTATTTTATTTGCGTATTAAAATGACTTTTAATTATTTTAAGTACATAATGGATGTCAAAATAATCGTCCCAGTATGCACAATATTAATCTGTCAATTCGAGTTTCGATACTTTGTTTTGATTAAAAAAATCGGTTTTCAAAACCCTAACACGGTTCTAAAACAACATCAAAGCCATTGATGTTGACCAGTAATTAACTCGGGGTACACAATCATGACACCTATTATCTTTTTCACTGACCGCTATACCTTGTTTATAGTGTGGCAGGACGACCGTGTGTAGTTTGCAGCTGTTTGAAATAACATTTTCTCTTTGTATGAGAACTTTTTTTTTCAATCAAAACAAAATAAAAGTATCAAAGAAGCTTTTGACGGGTAAAGATTGTGCGTAATGAGACGATTATTTTGATATCCATCATAGATGTAAAATAATTGAAAGCAGATTTAGTATGCTTCAAAAATACTTTGACACATATTTTTTCGTAAATAGTTTTACATTAAATAAGCCAAAAAATCCCATTTTCGGGTATTTGATTATTCAATTTGTTTGTATCGTCAATTTTAAAAATAAAAACGATTGTTTTTATAATAAAAGAATACATGCAGTTAGTTAGTTTTTTTTTGTTCTGTTTACTAATTATTTAAAATCATTTATTGTATTGATTTTAAAAACTTAATTATTCCATAATGCACCAATATCCCTTGCTGTCGCAAACTTTGTATTTAACGAATAAAACAGATTGCAACAAAATAGATTCATAGTAAATAAATAAAATAAATGAATAATAATAAAAAACATTATTTATAAAATATCATTTATGTTTCTTAGTTCTCCTGCCAGACAACTGGGCTTGTTTTTGGTTAAAGCAGGCAAAAACAAACAACATTATTAAAGTGAAAAAATGTCATTTATTGAAGTAAATGATGTAAAATTAGTAAAAACATATTTACAATACAAGACAGGGGGTCAGAAAGGGGGATTTAAATATAAAATATTACATATCTTTATCACAATATTGCACAATCTGACCCCCAGCACCATAATGTCATTGTAAATGTTATACATAGAAAAAAGGGGGAACAACCAGTAGACTAATTAAGAAAACAAAACATGGAAAAAACATTGGCATGTATAGTATACATATCTTAGTTGACCCCCTACGAAACATAAAAAATTATAAATATACATGAAAATAAATGTGCTACATTGCTGCCTGCTATCAAAAAAGGTGGGTAAAAGAAAATAAAACAGCCACAATCCAATTGCAAATTGGATCCACCAAACTTATTCTATTTACTTTTGAAATTAAAAATACAACAGATTAACGTATCATTTATATCTGCAAGAAAATGTATTTCTTTAGTTTTATTTCATACAAACACTTGCATCCGTAGTTGTGCTACAAAGTATTTTATAAGCGTATTAAAACAACTTTTTATAATTTTAAGTACAAAATGGATATCAAAATAATCGTCCCAGTATGCACAATATTAATCTGTCAATTTGATTTTTGATACTTTGTTTTGAATGAAAAATTGGTTTTTAAAACCCTAACACGATTTCGAAAGGACATCAAAGCCATTGATGTTTACCAGTAATTAACTTGGGGTACACAGTACACAGTTATGACACCTATTGTCTTTCTCGCTGACCGCTATACCTTGTTTATGGTGTGTTCAGAGTGACTGTGTAAAGTTTGCAACTGTTTGAAATAACATTTTCTCTTTGGTTTGGTTTGAACATATTTTATTGTATAAATACTATACAAATGGTTTGAACACAAGTTCTAACAACTTACTAGGTTCTCACCATACAACTGTCAATATATATATATACATAGGGAAATTAAGTGAAAAGGAATATTAATGTACAAACAAATTTGTTAAATTGAAACATACATTTGTTACAAAATTATGATAAATATATAATTATATAGATATATAGAGTGTAAGTGTTAGGTAGTAATAGTTAATTAAATCTACCAGAATCTCTTATAAATTTATGAACTGACTGAAAAATATATTTATTGATTTCTACATTTTGTGACTCATTTCCCCACAGAAGTAAATGACAATCAATAATGTTCAATTTGATATTTGGTTTCGTAAGACACAGTAAATCTCTGAATAGCTTTTCTCTAGCATATTGGTACTTATTGCAGACAAAGAAAAAATGATATGGGTCTTCTGGTGTACCACATGAACAGTTAGGACTCTCAATAATGTTTCTTCTATAAAGATCATAATTTAAAATGCAATTGTGTCGTAGTTTAGTATGTATGATATTAAGTCGTCTATTACCATGGGAGAAATAAGAAGGGGGGTCTGCTGGTTTTTTATGTATGTTATTTTTAAAGCTGCTAAAAGATATGCTGTTTCTAGTGGTGATACTCAGACTATTCCATTGGTTTATTGTATCAGGAACAAAAGATTTCTTGAATATTTCAAGTCTACATCTAGGAATAGTGTAGTCCTCTCTATTGCGTGTATCGTACTTTGATTCATTACGTCTTGTTGCGGGAAAAATACTTTTTAAATAATCGGGTACTAAGTTGTGATGTACCTTGTACATAGTATTAAGTTTTGCTACTTTTCGCCTATCTGCAAGAGGTTCCCATCCTGTTTCTAAATATAATGCATCTCTTGAAGCGATAATTGGTAACCCTGTAATAATTCTTGCAGCATAAAGCTGTACCATTTCTAATCGTTCAACATCTTGTAAAGAACACCCGTCCCAAACTATAGAACAATATTCAAGTAGCGGTCTAATGAATGTTATGTACATTTTAGATAAAGTTTTTCTACCGATATTGTATTTCAGCTTTTTTAAAAGACCTAGTCTTTGGTAAGCCTGTTTAACTATATTGTCTATATGATCAGACCAATTAAGATTTTGGCTCAAAAGTAAACCCAAATGCTTATGAGAGGTTATGTATTCTAGATTACATCGTTGAAATTGTAATTTTGGGAGATAATAATTGGATTTTAATGTAAAGAATAATGCTTTCGTTTTAGATGGGTTAAATTTCATAAGCCATTTGGAAGACCACTTGTCCAGAATATCTAAATCATGATTTAAAGTATATTCAATAGTTGCGACATTATAAGAGGAACTTTGCAACGAGTTGTCATCTGCAAACAATCTACACAATGAAATCATGTTTTCTGATACATCATTCACATAAATCAAAAAAAGTAAAGGACCAAGAACAGATCCTTGTGGTACACCAGCGTTAATGTTTCTGTTAGACGAACAAATATCTTTGTACATAACTTTCTGTCTTCTATTACATAGATAACTCTCTATCCAGGTAAGAATATTTCCACATAATCCATAAGTTTTTAATTTAAAAAGTAAACCCTTATGCCATACTCTGTCGAAAGCCTTAGACAGATCACAAAATACCATGCAACAAAATTTCCCTTCGTCGATATTCTTAATTATAGTGTGATAAGTTTCAAGTAGTTGGTAAACGGTTGAGTGACCTGGCAAAAAGCCTGCTTGAAATTTGTAAAATAAATTATTTTGATGAAAGTAATTGTACACATGTTTAAAAACAATTCGTTCCATAATTTTGCTAACACAGCTCAACAATGATACCGGTCTATAATTAGTAGCTACTGAAGGATCATCTTTTTTAAACAACGGTAGTACATGAGCGATTTTCCATTTATCTGGAAATATATTTTCTGCCAGCGACTTATTAAATAACCAGCATAGCGGTTTAGACACAGAATTAATAGTAGATTTTAACATCTTGTGGCTTATTGCATCAGGACCTATTGCTTTATTGACAGGGAGTATTGATATTATATCGACAATTTCTTGCTCAGTAATTACTATATCACTTAGTGTGTCATTGCATAGGTAATACTGTGGTGGTAATTGTTTGTTAGAGTCATCAACATTGGATATAGAAGAAAAATACTTATTTAACACATCGACTTTATCATCATCTGAGAAAGCTATATTTTCTTCTCCGCTATCAGAAATGTATTGTATGGGTGGAATATCTTTGTTTGGTTTTACATGAAAAGCATCTCTTAGCATTTTCCAGTATAATTTAGTATTATTCACGCTCGCTTCAGATAGCTGAAGGTCCATGTTGTCATAATAATTCGATAGCGCATATTTTTTCATGTTATTGACTTGATTTCTGATTTTTCGATATTCAGCCTTATCCGATTCTTTCTTCGTTTTTCTTGCTATTTTATGTAATCTGTTGCGTATTCTGATATTTTTCCTGAGTACTGAGTCAAACCAAGGTTTATCTTTCGGACGAATTGTGACCGACTTTTCTGGAACACATTTTCGTACAGACGATAGGAAATGAGCAGTAAAGTTTTCCGTAGCAGTGTCAACATCTTGGACGTTATTTATTAAGCTGTCCCAATCGCAATCTTGAATTAAGGAATTGAGTTTTTCAAAATCTGCTTCTTTATATAGCCATACATTTCGCTTATACGCATGATTAATTTTGTAGTTCATGGTGAGACACACATAAGTCGCTCTGTGGTCGCTAAGATTCGCACTTACATTTAAAGTTCCTGACTCTGTAACGTCAATGCTTTGTGTTGTAAATATTGGGTCAATAAGTGTTCGAGAGGAATGCGTGATTCTCGTTGGCTCGCTGATTCTGTTGATCAGACTACAATTGGATATTATTTCATATATAATATGTGTGTGAGGAGTGCTTAAGAGATCAACATTTATATCACCAACAATTATTATTTTGTCGGAAAGTTCACTTATTTTATCTAAAGACCATGAAAAGTTTCTCCAAAAAGTGGAATCTGCGTGCGGAGGACGATATACGCAACATAAGAAGAGTTGAGAGGTAGGGTTATCAATTTCTAACACGACAGCTTCAATATTGACAGGTTCAAGATCCATTCGTCTGCTCGAATATTGTTACTTGTGTTAATAAGGACTCCGCCTCCGAAAGAATTTCGATCTTTGCGAAAAATACAATTAAAACCGTTTACGTAAATATCTCTATTCAGGATTTTGTCGTCGAGATGCGTTGCAGTAAAGCACACAATATCAAAATCATTTACTACGGCTTCAAGTGGATCAATTTTGTTCCTGAGACTTCGGATATTTAAGTGTAAAATGTCAAGGACACTTTCATAAGTAGGGCCTGGGTTTGTTTCTATATCACCAGATATTAATAACAAAATAAAAGCAAAAAATTGCATGAAAAGGGATATGTGTACTGACAGATTTTTACCAAAATACAAACTTTTCAACAGAATTTTCCGAGTCACATGTTGGAAAAAGATAAAAATATCACGCAGTGAAAGAAAAACAAACATTGACGAGCAAGTTACATACCTACACACAAAGTAAAAAGTTCCAATTGTAAGTAAAAAGTTCCAAAAAAAGCTCGATATTGCTCTATACTATTACCCATTGTCTATAATGTCGGATCTAAAGACATTTAATTCGCCGCAAAATGGAAAATTTTGTAAAAAATGTACACAGTACATGTATGTATAAAGACTAGGAGTTGAGTTTGAGTTTTTGTAACAGATATGTTGACAGTTGTAGAAATATAAACATGAGGTTATATCCAAAGCAAAACATTGAAAACAAATAAAAAGAAATTTACATACGAACAGAAAAAATACTAACAAAAACATCAGAAGGTCTACTATACAAATCTGAATGGGAAGGGACTCATTTGCATGTGTGTTCCCAAACAATACATGACAATAAATCATGATATAAGACAACATAATGATATGCAACATAGAAAAATTATATAAATATGTACAAAGGTCCGTAATAAGTGAATTATAAACTCAATAGTAAGTAAGCAAGTTAATAATCATAGTAATCATTTATTGAGGCTTGATCAATTGACATTGATTGTTAAATCTGTGAACTGACTGCATTTGTCTATAAGCGCACTTGTCTATAATGAATTGTTATATTTTATGAAACAACATGTTGAAACATGAAAGGGAGTGGCAATAACTAAGAAGTGGCTGCTTCGGCGGTGTTGTCCACGTGTTTGTCCGTGTTGTTTTTCACAACATCCGAAAACGAGTTGCGGTTGGTTCGATCATTGACAGTTTCTTCGTTTGTTTCGTCGTTTTCTGTTTCGGAGTCACTGTTCACTTGTTCATAAAAGATAGGTGTGTCAAGGTCATCATGTGACCTAATAATCACTCGTTTGTCATCATGTGTTTTGACGAAAATCTTGCCATCTGTTGTCCAGCATCCCTTTATTTTATGTTTTTTTAGCGCTTGTCTAACTTTTCCGTATAGGATTGCACGTTTCTGGGTCAGGGCTTCATTGATGTATATTCTGTACCCGTTTTCTTTATTCTCGTTGAACCCTTTGAGGTTAGATTTGTTTTGGTAGATTAAAGCCTTGTCATCGTACCGTACAAACCGTACAATGATATCCCGCGGTCTATCATGGCGTGGAGGGCCAAGTCGATGGGAGGTGCTGATAGCAAAATTGTCTAATTTATCGACACCCTCGGGAATGTAAGTTTATTTGTAATGTTAAGAACAATCTCATTTGTGTTCTCATTTTGCCTCTCCGGAATTCCAGTAAATTTCAAACACGTTTTTCTGGAATATTTCTCTTTGTGTGAGAACTTAATTTTTTTTTTAATCAAAACAAAATAAAAGTATCAAAGAAGCTATTGACGGGTATAGATTGTGCATAATGAGACGATTATTTTGATATCCATCATGGAAGTAAAATGATTAAAAGCAGTTTTAATATGCTACTAAAATACATTGATGCATTTTTATCGTAAATAAGTTTACACAGAATATGCCAAAAAAATCCCATATTCGGGTATATGATTAGTTAGTTTGCTTGTATCGTCAATTTGAAAAATAAAAACATTGTTTTTATGATGTTTTGATACATGCAGTTAATATTTTTTTTTATTTACTTACTATTTTAAATCAATTATGTTTTGGTTTTAAACACCAACATATTCTAAAATGCACCAATACCCCTTGCTGACTTTTTTCTTACAATTGGTTAAAGTTAAACCTGCATTTAATGAATAAAACAGATTACAGCGAAATAAATACTTTGTAAATAAATTAAAAAATATATTAAAAAAATAATGAAATAAATATAAATAAAATATCAATTTATTTATTTTTATAAAGTACAACAAATTAGTCAATTATTTATTTCCACAAGAAATTGTGTTTCTTTAGTTTTGTTTTATTCATGTTTGATTCATTTAATAATGGAGTGACTTTCTACCTTTTGTAAAATAAATAAATAAATAAATAAATAAATAAATAATTAATTAATTAATTAATTAATTAATTAATTAATTAATTAATTAATTAATTAATTAATTAATTAATTAATTTATTAATTAATTAATCAATTTATTTATTTATTTATTCATTTATTTTTTTTATTTATTTATTTATTTATTAAATAAATAAATAAATAAATAAAAGTTAAGATAGCAGGTGTATTGGCGCATTTTGGAATATTTTAGTTTTTAAAATTAATACAATAATTGATTTTAAATAGTAAGTAAATAAAAAATAAATAAACCAATTAACTGCATGTATTTAATCATTATAAAACAAAGTTTTTATTTTCAAAATTGACGATCCAAGCAAACTAAATAATCATATACCCGAAAATGGGATTTGTTTGGCTTATTTTATGTAAACTGATTAACGATAAAAATGCATCAAAGTATTTTTGAAGCATTTTTAACTGCTTTAAATTGTTTTACTTCCATGATGGATATCAAAATAATCGTCTCATTATGCACAATCTTTACCCGTCAATATCTTCTTTGATACTTTTATTTTGTTTTGATAGAAAAAAAGCAGTTCTAATAAAAAGAGAAAATGTTATTTCAAACACCGGGAAACTACACACGGTCGTCCTGCCACAACATAAACAAGGTATGGCGGTCAGTGAAAAAGATAACAGGTGTCATGACCGTGTACCCCGAGTTAATTACTGGTCAACATCAATGGCTTTGATGTTGTTTCAGAACAGTGTTAGTGTTTTGAAAACCGAATTTTAAAATCAAATCAATGTATCAAAATGTAATTAACAGATTAATATTGTGCACAATGAGACGATTTTTTGATACCCATCCTTGACTTAAAGTAATAAAAAGTCGTTTATATATGCTAATAAAATACTTTGTAGCATATTTCAGCAAATAAATAAAAAAGTAATAAAACAAATTATGGAGATATAATTGTGTGATAAATGAAAAAGTAAACAAATAAATGAATAACTATATACAATTCTTATTATTTATTAATTCATTCATTCTTAATTCAGTCGATTTGTAGATTTATTCACATGAGAAAATAATTGAATATAATAGATTTAAACTTTATTTAATAATTCTTATCTATGACATAAAAATTTATTTTATCAATGCTTTTATATCATTCCTTCATAAAGCACCATGTATATGCCGTCTACCATTACAAGATGAAATAAATTGGTAATTTATTTCTTCTTTAGAATCAATGCAATTCTCTGCCGTTCTCCACCCGAAATACTACCAAACCAAAAAAATTACATTGATACAAGTAATATAAAGTAAATTACAGGGGATTAAGTTAAGGCATTTAAAATGTATTAACTTTTTACTAAGTCTACATTTTCAAAAAATATACTTAAAGTTTTCAAGACTATATCATTTTACACTCTTAAAAGCAACAAACATATTTTTTAAACTCCTATTCTTGGCCAAAATAAATGTCAGGGGACGACAGGGAGTAGACAGGGAGGGCAGGGACAACGACAGGGGACGACAGGGACTGGACAGGGAGATCAGATAATGTCAGGGGACGACAGGGAGTAGACAGGGAAGGCAGGGACAACGACAGGGGACGACAGGGACTGGACAGGGAGAGCAGGGACAACGACAGGGGATCATAGGAGAAAGTCAGGGAGAGACAGGAAAATGTCAGGGACTGACAGGGGGACAAAAGGGGATTTTTTGGAATCTAAGGGGATATTAAATTCAGTAGTGTAAAATACAAATTACGGAACCGAATGCGGTTTATCATCCGGAATTTAAGACGGTTGACGAACTAAACAATACATGAAATCAGATCAAAAGAATGAAATGTATTCTGACTACCTTACATAGGCGTCTGAGCCTATGGGTGGGTGAGGGGGGGGGGGCTAGGATGGGGTCTGCCCCCTTTCTTTTCCAAATATAGAATTGATATAAATATCAGACATTGCTACGCAGGTCTAGCCTACCCCCCCCCCCTCCTAACTTTCCACAGACATATTGTAGCAGAAGCTTAAAATGGGGAAAGTGGAGGTATTTGGAAAACAAAATAGGTAATAAACTCAGAATACAACCCCCATATAGAATTTTCTGGTCTGCCCAATGCACTTTTCCATTTTTCTTAGGCTAGTCAATTTGTTTTGAAGGTATTTTTTTTTCACAATTAGCCCCCCCCCCCCCCCTCCCCGACTTTCATTTTTATTACATTCTACTAATTCAGTCTTTCTTTGAAAATAATCTCTGTTCCTTTCCTTAATTCTTTCTTTATTCAAAACATCTTGATTAGATCTGAGTATTGCAAGCTACCTAACAATACGATACATATCACGATATGGTCGTGTAATACAACATGTATCATGATACAGATGTCAACAATTAAATTAACTGATACCCGTACATATTCTTGCTTGCTATAACCTCCAAACTTTATAAATTCTTTTTGAAAATACGTTGAGACCACTACACATTTATTTACAGGTGGTCTACTAGTCTTAGCAATATTTCTTTCATTGCAACCTTCATTTCATTTATTTTAAACAATTACATTTCTTATTTTGCATGTAGAATTTTTGAATAAGACAAGGAAAATTAACTTCTCCTGCATCATGATACATACATGGCGATACAATATGCGTATCGTGACACCTTGTGATCAATACGATTGATATATCGCTGTATTGTTAAACCTCTAATCTTGATATTTTCCTTATTTTTCAATCATTTCTTTCCTTCTTTAATTATTCCTTTCATTTACGTAACTATAAACATACATCTCTTCCTTCCTTCATTTCCGTTCTTCCTATCTACATTCATTTCTTCTATCACATCTTCACTTTTGGACCTTAATTAAAAATACTATTCATGTACAGGTATGCAAAACAAATAACAATAAAAAAGGGGGGACCGGCAGTCATTTCAACTACCCCTGTAATGACATATAATTCTTCTTCGCTCCTTCAACATTGAAGGGACTTATTTTATGGAAAATATCAGGTTTAGCAATAATAAAAGTCTAGCAGAAACCCCAAACGGGTAATTACCCACCAACGAGGGTTTCAATATCTGTCATGCAATGCAGGGGAACAGTATCTCATGCAGTATCTAATACATACAAACTTAGCTATATCATCTAGCTTAGTAAATAAAAAAAATCATTATTAATGTTAATTCTGCTCTAAAATTGGTAAAATATGTCAACCATAATAATTCATAACATTAAATTTTCCCCTTATTGGAATTTATAATCTAGGAATAACGACTTATTTCCCACCGCTTCATACAGTAATTTCTTTTTTTTGGGGGGTGATTTTTCACTTACATTTTAATTTAATTGTGGGCTATAAATCAAAAGGAAAAATATTCTATGAATGAGAAAGATATGAATTTTAAATTACAATTTATATAAATAAAAATTATTCAAGTTTTCCTTCAAAAGATGTAAATTAATTTCTAATCAATTCCACATTTCTTCAAATTTATTTAAGGACTACACATTAAAAAATATTGCTTTATAATTTCATTTTAATTTGTATTTCTGAACACAGCCTGAACTTGATATTTGGATAATGCCGAACGCCGAGTGGTAGACAGAAGAATTCAAAGCAAACTTAAACCTCCGATATCAAATAAAATGATATTAACACCACATTTCCTTGTATTTCTTAATAATCACAACAATAATTATTACATCTTTAATACCTCATCAACATTACAAGAAAAAAAATCGAACCTCTCATGATCATGTCCTTTAAATTCGACTACTGGACTGTTCCGTAATATTTCTATAAGGGTAAGAGCGATAACTCTTACTTCTGTCGAATTCAGTTCAAGGCCCAAGGGGTTCCGAATGATTATTTGTTTACTTTCTTCAGCCTATTTGAAAGCATGTGTACCGGATTTCAGGCGTATACCTCTGCAATGTAAGTGATTTTTAGAATGTTTCTCATCATTTCTGATATTACATACCTTACTTTATTTCAAAGGACACCTTCCTTTGTATAATACGGCCATCAAAGGCTTCTGTTGGCATTATCATGACATACTTGTCATGGGGTCCAAAATAAAAAAAAATAATTACAGTGAGAATAATTATATCTTCCTCCTTCCTGTTTCATATTAATGAGGATTACAGGATTACATATAGTATTTTGGGAGTTTTGTGTCATTTCAAAGAGCAAGTCATTTCATATGTAAGTTCTAATTACAAAGGTTTCAAATGTGATACTCAGTAGGATTTTATAAACAAAAGTCTTAGCTCAGTTGGTTAGCTCAATGGTAGAGCATCCCTTTGTTACTTAAAGGGAGGTTCTAGGTTCGAATCCTAGACCAACTACAAGTTTTCTTCTTAGGAAATATATTTTGCACATTGGCTTTGGGACAGGGTTAGTAAGGGGGAGGGAACAGCCCCACCCCCTTTCTGCTAATATAGACAATTTCTATGCTTTGAACATAGGGGTTTACCATATTTTTCCTGCTGGTTTGGAAACCCACCACATAACATTTCTATTTCCAACCCAAACCCCACCCCACCCCCGCACATTAAATCTCCTCCTAACGCTCATTAGGCCGGTGGTCTGCGGATCATTCTGGCATTCATATTTCAAACACCTTATGATTCTTCTGAGGGTCATTGAAATACCATACTTAGGACATATTCATTCATTATTTATTAATGAAAAGTTAAGTGCATGAATGATGTCATTTATTAATTATATAAATTTATACTGATAATGGCTTCTTAACAAATTAACACAAACAGTTCCATTTTAAATCATCCATATAGTTTTTGCATTGGTATAGTATAGGAAATTATAATCACAACATTTTGTTCCTCTTAATAAATATATATACATGAATAATAATTTACAAAGGCTCCCAAACTTACTGGGAAGACATGTTGTTCGCCTCCCTTTGAATATTTCATTTTGTAAATATCACTTTACAATTTCCTACAAAATCAATGATTTGAATTGTTCTTTTCAACTTCACATATTCATACAGTGTTCCTTCACATTAAAAGGATACAGATTCGTGGACTATAAGAGATTATAATACTGATTGTTTGTGTGGTACACTAAATGTATGTTCAGTATAACCTTTCGGATAAGCCTATACTTCATGTTCAATAATTAACAAATTAGTTTCATGAAAATACCTACACTTATGTGATTCATGAACCCTTTCACAGTTTTTGCCCTAGGCACTTTAAACCTTGACACTACAGCTGAAACTGTTAAACATGCATACAGATATGTTTTTTGAAATTTTACCAAAAATGGAAATATCTACAAACAAGAAGTCATAGAAACCTGGGACCACCTTCATAAGATTTATTGACTTCTGACCTTTACATTTATGCAAAGGTCATAAGTGAAAGTCAATGCAAAAATGAGCAATTTGGCTCTTTCCTTATCTCCTTTGTCTTTGAAGATATACGAGGTGTCTTTGTATCATTAGAATGAATTATTAATACTACATTCAGAACTTTATTATTGTCCCTTCATATTGACCCTATTAAATCTTATTTGTCCCTTGCACATCACAATTGTTTATCGCAGCTACTTGGAAACCCTAAACTACAGAGACATGAAACCTTCACTAATGTTTTAAAGGAATTTAGGCACAATTTCTCTGTTCATGTTAGAAAGGATCTGAAATCCCCTTGAATGAGTTTTTGCGGTTGAACACTTTTGTGCTTCATCCTAATCCATATTAACTTTCATACTATAAATCATAGAGGCATGGAGTTAACTGCAATGTAACCCTTGACCTTTGACCTTCAACATTAATTGAAGGTCAAATGTCACGCTCATTTCTTAATTTTTAGAATTTTCCATTTTTCCCTCTCTTCAGCCCTTTCTGGTTTCCATTTAAATAAAAATTTAATTTATAAACATATATATTTCACGAATTCCAAATTCAAATAAGGTGGAAATACCTCTAATTTTTCAAGAATAAATATTCTACTATTGCTTATTATTATTATTTTTAAGATTACTAAGATTTACCCAAAATCCTTTTTCAAGAACTTCATAGTTAAGAATAATCGATATTTACAGTTGTTTAGTTAAAAACTAACCAACGCACATGACCTAGGTCACCTATGGTGTTCTTGCCCTTTGTACTCAAAATTTTGTTTTCAATACTCCCTCGAAACTCTTAACCAAAGAAGTTTGAAACCTTCACAAATGTTTTGGAATGCTTGGGTACATCCCACTAATTATGTTCCCCAAACGGAGTTTGGGAACAAATTGTTCTCACTCGGTTTCTTCTTCTTTTTCTTCTTATTTTATTTTTTTTCTTATTTGTTCTCCGGTACTTCTTTGTACGCAAGTGTTCTCAGAAACTGTTCACCCAACTGAGCTAAAACCTTTTTAGGGTTATTAGGTGTGTAGTGTAGGTGTGCAAAACGAAGGTCATTTTGGGCGCATATGCATGCACGTGCATGCGCGTTAAATGAATGAAATGACTGATATACCTAATATGGCCATAACTTTTACATTTTTTGATGAAATGCTTTTGAACTCATTACATAAGGATATATTAATAGTGTTAATAATATGACATTGTTAAATTAGCACGAACTCACGCACATGCACATGCGCTTTGCTCTGATTGGCTGAAACAAAAATCTCAATATCTCTTTTGTTTTTGACAAAATGCTTTGAAATTAAAAAAAAAATTATCCTTAATTAGGATAACCTACAATATGATATGAAAAAAAATCATGGAATCACACGCATGCACGTGCGCTGCAATCTGATTGGCTGAAACTTTAAATGGCTATATCTTCTTCATTTTTTGACGAAACGCTTTGAAATTTAAAACATAGTCATGCATCTGGATATCCTGCAATATGATATACAAAAAAATAAATGAAATCGCGTGGATGCACGTGTGCTGCAATCTGATTGGCTGAAACTTTAAATCTCCTTTCTTTTTTTACGAAATGCTTTAAAATTTAAAACAATGTCATGCATTAGGATATCCTACAAAACTATAGAAAAATATAGAAAAATATAGAAAAATTTCATGAAATCACGTGCTGCAATCTCATTGGCTGAAACTTGAAATGGCTGTAACTCCCTCGGTTTTCAACGAAACAGGATGGGAATTAGAACATAGATAGATATAAGGGTCTCCTGCAAGAAGGTATGGTCATCATGCATGCGCACACACGTGCGTGCATTTGGAACGAGTGAAATTAAAAATAAACTTGAATGAGTATTTTTTAATACTTTTGAAGTAAATGCTTTAATATATATAGTATATTTAAAACTATAGATAGTGTAGATAAGATCATATGATCATTATGCACATACATTCATGTGCGCATGCGTGCAATGCTAAAATTTAAATATGATTCGTACCTTTCTGGAAAACGTTGTTTCAGTAAAAAAATTCACAGAGGTTGTCTTATTTAATAAGGCTTACAAGGAATATAGGACCAAAAGGGAGATGGGCAGCGTTTGTGGAACATCTGTAACGGTTCCTGTTACAATTAGTACTAGTTATTTTTAGAATCGGTAGGAGAAAAAAATGTGCAGAAAAAAGAAAGTACAACTTCCTTAATTTGCAGACTTGCATAAAAAAATTGCATGGGCAGATGTACTGAACTGAGTCTCACACTTGTTGATAAGGAGTATCTTTCCTAACAAAAAAGTTTTGAAAATGTGATTTATCAAGAAGTTCGACCGAATTAATTTGTGTATTATAACCCAAGTGACAATTCTGAAATTCCCAACTTTTCACTTTCATTTCTATAGGTTCCTGCAAACAGACACATTTGTGCGGAAAACGAATATGACATACCATCTCGAAATTTTAAACAAGGAAAGACAATTTAATGTGCTTTGATTTGAGGGGTCACTCACTTCTGAACAAAAATTAGGGACATTGCTATGAGAAGAAACTTTAACATAGTCGCCTATGGGAAAACAATTATTGAACTGTACCCATATAAGGAAGCCAATAAGTAAGTGAAAGATGTCATAAATCATGAATTTATTTAAAGTTGGTGTTTCCTATTATTTTCTATTGTTCACATTCATGAAAAAAAAATCATTTATTTTTGATACACATTTTTAAACAAATTGATTCTTAAATAAAGTGTCTAGACCCCGCCCCCGCAACAGTTAAAATGCTCATACATGTATCAACCATTGTTTACACATGTATCATGTAGATAAAATGTAGCGATTTATATAATTTGCTTATTCAGAATCATAAAGGCATAGCTTGATTTACAAGCAATTATGTAGAAGTACATGCTCCACTGTGGTTTATTCTCAATACACAAAAATTCACAAATGTGTTCGGGATCGGTAGTCAATCGGGGTTAGGGTCAAAGTGAAAGTAGAATAAGCAGAAAGTTTTCAAAACTGTTCAGTGCAGTGTTTAGCAGTATATAGGTGATGGGCATTTGTATTTAACACAGGAGGTAAGAGGTATACCGTTGTACAATATTTGTAAATAACAAATTAATGTTTTTGGAACATGTCCATGATCGGCACATCACACACATGACATACATCATTTAAGATCAGTTGTGCGGTGAACCTGGTTACAGTTGTCTGGGAGTTAAATGATATGTGTGAACATGCACATTAACTGATTTTTCTCATATTTTTTAGCAATTACATTACAAGTATTTGTTGAATGTACAACTTTTGTCAGTAAATCTTGAATTTTACCTATTCTGCTGAATCTACTTAATAAACAATGTTAACAGTGTGATTTCAGGTGGGAGCAAATTAATTTTTTTTAAAAAATTAATTAAGTTCAAGAAATGGGCATGAAAGGAATAGGGTTAAATTGTGAGTGTTGAATGCTTGTGTGTCTGTCTGTCTGCAAACCCTAACTATTTCTAAAATGTTATTCCTGTCCATTAATATTTACCCTTTTAAAAGTTATTGCACCTTGTATGATAAACCGTTTTCATCGCTACTACTCAGAAACCCTAACCCAGAGAGACATAAAACTGGGAATAATGTTTCATGGGACTTTAGGCAAAGCTTTTATGTTCTAATGCGAAAGGATGTGAGGACCCCTTATATGAGTTATTATTACCCTTCAACACTTTTATAATAAATTTGAAAACTTATAAATTTAAAAATATAAGTCAAAGAGGTATGGAGTTAACTAAAATATTATCCTAACCCTTGACCTTCAACATTACTTGAAGGTCAAAGGTGAAGGTCATTTACAATTTTCTAAGCCATTTACGGTTTCTTTTTAATGAAAATTAAACTTAAAAATATAAATTTTAAATGAATTGGAAATTCAATGAAAGTGGCCATACCTCTAATTGTTCAAGAAGAATTAGTCTCTTAGTGCTGATAAGGTATTTCCAGCTTCCTTGGAAAGAACTATTGATTTCCTTTGTCCCTCTTTCTTATTCTTTTTTTTCCCAGGGTAATTTCAGGTTTCAAGATTTATCGAAAAAATTTCAGCCAATAAAAATGTACTCGTAAAGATTTTCTGAGTTGAATCGGTGTATATTACTTTGACCCCTCAAGGATTCATGACCCCTTTAGCAATAAAAGCTTGTTATAGCTACTCCTCCTAAACCATAGTGATTTGAAACCTTTATTAATGTCTACGACTAATTTAATTGACTCGTCATGCAAACAGGGCGAAAGGATTCGTAATCTTTTACAATGAATTATTGCCCCTGAATGTTTGCGATGTTTACAAATATCAAAATATTTCCTGAATAGAGACATGGGGATAACTGCAAAAATATTCATTGACCTTTAACATTAACAACTAGGTCAAGGTCATTCAAATTAGGTAAAATTTAGCTTTTTTATGGGTCTTTATTCGTCACCTTATTCTAAACATCTTTGCTTTTTTAGTATGTACTGTTTCTGAAACCATTTCTGAGATTCCATGTTTGTCACCTAAGATTGATCCATTGAAAAGTTTTTGCCCCTTTCTAGGAAAACCCTTGTTATCGCTGCTTCAAAAACCATAATCCGTAGAGATACAAAACCTTCCCAAATGTCTGAGACTGATTTAGTACACTTCTCATTCTATTAGTGTGCAAGAATACCTAAAGTATTTTAAGTAGTCATTTCCCCTATCCCTTTCTGATGTTTTTGAAGAACATAAAAACTTCTCAATGACAAGTTGTACAGACATGGAGACAATGCATGAGATCTCTTAACATTTGAGCTTAAAGATAAGGTCAAGGTCAAAGGTCGAAATCATCGGGAAAGTATGAAAAATGCTTATAAATGCTTGTTTTTTAAAAGACCATGACCTTGGACTTCAGGTTTGAACTTGACCATTGACCTTGACTTGTACTCCAAAAGTTAATAATATATTCTTATTACTTTCACCTACATTCAGCTCCAAGTGTAAAACTCAAGTTTATAAGTGTGGACTTTTCATACCTTTGTAATGAAACACATTTATAACCAGATAATTAAGATGACTCTGTACAGTTGACGCATTATATGGACATTCTGCTTCTTGGTTAAATTCTAGATATACTTCAGGAAAATATTTTAGTGTCTTAAGAACATACAGTTTGCCTAACTTGATTATGCTTACGGGAAATAAGCTCCAAAAGGGAGTTGGGGAAGTTGTGGAACATATGTAACAGATCCTGTTCAAATTTGCCCTAATTATTCTTACATTTATTTCTTTATTTCATTTACATCCAAACAACATTAAATATATATTAAACCTTAGCTATTGTCTATGAGAAAGTGAGTAAAATGCTACTTTCCATTATCTTCTATATCATTTACTGTAAACCAACTTTTATTCAGAATTACTGAATTTCCCTAGTTAATGGTAATAAACCTATTCTGTGTCTAATATTTTCCTTATCTAGCCTTTTTTTACCGCTATATACAGAATCAGAGAATTAAAGAACAATATTAACCAAAAACAATATTACTTGGGTAATGAGACACAACTGGATTCAATGAAGAAAACAACCTTCAATACAGGACCAGTCCTTTCTCAAACAACTCTGATGCACATCAGATAAATCCTACTTCTATTTCAGTGGAAATTGCAAAGAGCAGACCAGTACATATTTCATCCGATAATCTTGATGAGCCCTATACATTGAATGCATTGGTAGGAACCATTTTTGGCAACAGAAATACATAAAACTACCAAAACTTATATAAGATTCTTATCCTTTGTAAAACCTTTCCAATGATATCAAAAAATTAAGGAATAAATAACAAAGTTACAACAATTCAAATTAATACACATTTCAATGAGTACTTCATTGCTTCACAACTTTCCCTTTCAATTCCCTATTTTCACTTTCAATTCCTACTTCCCGACTTTCAATTTCACTGCTGTGTCCTAAATAGTCCGTTTTTAACTCTATTCCTATCCTTAACCCTAACCCTCATCTAACCTTGTCCAATCGCTGTTTTTAAGACTTTTGTTCATTTTCCGCATGTTTAGTCCTTCATATCTTTAGAGAGAAAAAGCAGTTTTGCCAACTCTTTGCAGCTACCAAGAGTCCTTTTTAGGGTATCTCACTGACATAATTGGAATGTGTCAATTGCATGCCATTCGCGAGATCTGGAAGATTGAAAATGGTCAAAAATTCTGAAATTGTTAAATTTTTTTTAACACAATCTGTGGTGTAAAGAAGAAGCAATTGTCTCCCCTTTCATGCAACCTATGTTTAAAGACTCTGCATTCATAGTATTGTCCGTTTTCTTAGCTTTCCAACGACACCAAACTCGTCTAGATCGGATTGTAAATAAGAAAGTTAAGAGCTTCGGAAAATTCTACTTTTTCCTTTACCTTTGCTACTATAAGTAACTTTCACTTTCACTTTCTCTCCAATACTTTCACTTTTACTTTCATGATCTAGATTGGCCATGACCTAGATTGGCCATCTTTGCTTTAAGCCCTATTCCTAACCCTTACCCTAACACTAACCCTAACCCTTCCAAGAGTCCCTTTTGTGGAGTCTCACTGATTTAAGTGGGGTGTGTTAATTGCATGCCATTCTTAAGATCTGGGAGGTTCAAAATGGTCAAAAATTCTCAATTTGTCGATTTCTCAGCACAACCTGCGGTGTAAAGAAGAAGCCATTTTTCTCCTTTTTCCTGACACCGAGGTTTAATGACTCTGACTAAATCGTGTGCCTCGTTTTCTTAGCTTTCCAACGACACAAAAATTATCAGATTAATTTGATAAGAATAAAATTTGAAAAACTCTCATGACTTTTATTAATTTCATATGTAGAAATGGCAAATATTCATAACATCAGACATTTCATCAGTAACCAGTAACCCGGCCTCTATGATCTCTGCCAATGGAAGGTTACTTTTATCCAAAAGTAAGTTCAAGCTGGGAAAAACCATTTGGGCATTAGTTCTCCTGTTTGTTGTTAGCAGTTTTACTAGCGACTTGATGGTTACAGCACCTACTGTATTAAAAGTGGTCTTACAGGACTTCATCTGTCTTAGGAAATCTTCAAATAGAACATAACTAGCCATCTTGCCAGTTTCGTGCAAGTCATGTAGTAAGGCAACGACCAGATGTCTACCAATAACTCCGTAGCTGCCATCCAAGTGATCGTGTAATCCCACTGATCGTGTTATCATCTTACTTATGGCCTCAGATGTTGTCCATATTTCTGGTGGTGGAATTCTATATTCGTTTTGCATACAGGTTGAGTACACTTCTAAAGATAGGAATCCAAAGTGGTCACTTACACTTAGGATTGCCAGGTAGCATGCACATTTCCTGTTTTCTGATACTCGTTCAAAAGTTCCTGAAGTTCCTTGCAAATCCATAAGCCCAAATGTCGAATGCATGTGAGAATTTGACTGGGAAAAGGCACCAACATAGGAAAACTTTCTAACAGAAATTCAAGATTTGTTATATCAATAAAATCCAAGGCATGCAAATGGTCTGCAACAGAATCCTGTGAGACGACAAATTCGATCCTTCATGCACTTTTCCTCAGCAATGTCCAGTTACTTTGTAATGGTGATATATAATGCTCTGCGTCACGTAGAAATGCTTCCGCTGTCGATCGTGGGAAACACATACCCCCAACAATGCAGCCAGACACTGAATGATATCGTCCATTTGGTTGCCGGTGTGGAATGTCAGCATAAAGCTGTACAAATTGCACATCCTGTGGAAAACGACAAATCTTCATCAAACAATTTTTAACATCCATTGCTCTGCCATCTAAATTGCTCTGATAATTACCGCAGTCTGTGAACGATAAGCAGCTACTTAGTCTTCCTCTGTGGCCAATAACTTGTTCCAAACCTGCTGTAGACCAAAGCAGATCAACGTCTTCACTGTCTGACAAAATGTTTCAGGCAACATGAATAGTTGTACGCAGTATTAATTCGGTATAAAAATCTGACAAGGATAGCCCACATGTCATTTTTTCACCAAATCTGAAGCAAAATATGATTGGTCTTAAAAATCCACTTTGAGGCAGTTCGTCTAAAGATGTTTGCAATGCTTCGAGTATGGGACAACAGTCATCAGGTAAAATGAACATTTTTCGAGCGTCATTAATGTCATTCTTTTGCAGAGTTCTCGTAGCCTCCCCCCTCAAGGCAAGCGTCATTAGTGAAGTTTTAAAACTCTCCCTCAGTTGGAAAAAGGTGGCTAAGGTTTGTTGTCTTACTCGATGCTTTGATAAGGCAACTGAATGCATTTGGTGCACAGGAATTAATCCTACCCAACATTCCCATCCCCTCTCATAGAATAATTGAAAGCCTAGGCTGTTTGAAAATGTCATGAGCTCGCTTTTACTATACTGTGGTAATTTTATATGTTTTTTTCAAAACGCCTCTAACATTCCGTAAACTGGCATGATCGTGGGGAAACAGAGTAATATGTCTCACTGGCATTCTAATTGCTGTCAAAGATTTTAATTCCAAAACGCATCCATCAATATCGAATGAATATCTCAGCCATACTTCTCTGTCTACTTCATCGACTGTCAAACATCTTCCATAAATTCGTTCATCCCTTCTTAAAAAGAGTTGAGGTGTTTCAGATACAGAATTATATAGCTTTGCTAAATTAAAGTTCTCTAGCACAGTTTCAGAAAAAGTCTGTACACTTTCTTCAACGTCCATCTGAAATTAAAAAAACATTGTTTTTAGAATGGTAATCTTTGCAGAAGATGTAAAATACAGAAAAAAAAATCATGTGCTGAAAATTGTACTAACAATATCAAAAAATCCTACATAACAATAATGGAAAGCTAAAAATTATATGCACTCATTATCATTAAGTAAAAAAAATATGAAAGAAAAGTAGAAAACCTGTAAAAAACCAAAGTAAACCCATCGAATACCCGGGTTGCACAATCAGATTCACCCTGTAGCATGGCCAAGTTTTCCTTGGGTTATACCCGGGATTAACCTGGGTTAAACCCGTGTATATTCTGGGTTAAACTTGGGTTTATCGTGGGTTAAACCCGGGTATATCCTGGATTATACCAGGTATTTCCTGGGCTATACCCGGGTATATCCTGGGTTATACCCGGGTTTATTCTCGGTTAAACCCAGGTTTATCTTGGGTTTAACCTGGGTATACCCGGGGTTAAACCCGGGTATACCTACCCGGGGTTATACCAAGGTATACCCTGGTATAACCTAGGGTATACCCGAGTACACTGGTGTTCATACCCAGCATGATTTTAATTTTATTCAATGACCTTAATTTCAATCAATATGTTCTAATTGTATAATTAAAAGGAATATATCATAATGTATAATTGAAAATACACTTTTATTTACCAGGTATTATTGAAAAACACAAAAAATATACATAAACTTTGTCCTTTTAAACACAAATAATTCAATATACTTCCGTAAATTTTGAATGCTAAAATAAGGCAAGGTTATGCATAACTTCTATAAAAAAGATGTCGTTGTTTTCTCAAACAATACATAATAATTAGCAATTAAAAAAAATCAAATGAAATATTACCTTAGATCAAGAAAATCACCCATTAAAAACACAACAGTATATAAACGTCTGAATGGAAAGAAATCCAGCAACAAAATACCTACTTTCACAATAAAATGATTGACAATCACGTGATAAAATAGGCGGAGTTCCGCATTCCCGCACCCGCATCACGTCAAAGTGCCTATACCCTAACCCTTACCCTAACCCACCCTAACCCTAACCCACCCAAACCCTAACCCTAACCCTTACCCTAACCTTAGCTCCTTATGATATCAGGTTACTAGGAGAAGTAAGAATCCTCTGTCTAGATACTGACTCCTTGTGGTATAAATTACTGGGAGAAGTAAGCATCATTCAACTGGCGTCGGAATTACATATATATATATATATATAATCAATTTTGCTGAAAATTTCGCCAGTCGATGGGCCAGATATGAATAAGAAGACCTTTGCAGTACAAACAAGGCAACATTTTCTATACAATCTCACCGAATCCGACACACTAATGTTTAACAGTTTTATTTCTTAGTCTATTTAGTCATCTGTTTTGGAATAACAAATGAATGAAATTTAAATGCTGGAAATATGATCATGATGGACATTGATACCCTCTACACTAAATATGTATTTAAATTAAGATTTTCAACACCTCTGCAGTATATATATAAAAAAATCAAATTATTATTTATCTAGAAAATTTATTTAAAAAACGTTTCTTTTAAATCCAAAGACAGACTGTATGAAAACTGGGCAGGTGCAAATTATTTCCATCACTTCATGTTCATATGGATAAAATGAATTCTAAAAAATATTAGAAAATCAGGAAATACCATTATTGAAAGTTATTTGTGTTTAAAAAAGTGAAATAAAAAATACATTGAAACACTTACCATAGAATGCATATGTATATACATGTTTGCAAGTCTACTGTTAGTTTTATTATTAAAACAGGTCAATAATCTTGCCAGGAATATTGTAATAATGGTTTATAGCTAATATTTAGCATACCATTAAATTTCGTTAAATGATGGATTAACTTGCTGCTTGTATGAATCCATTGGTCCAATGTTTTGGGAATGGCTAGGCCTACAACACAATCTACATGCAGTAATATGCTATGGGATTACTAAAGATACATTGTAGAATAAAATGATATTACATTTTGAAAAAACAAAATTAATAATGCTACATTGTATACTGTAGTGAATTTATGTAATTCATATAAATGGGGAAAAAAGTTGTGTTCGAAAATTTTGTGGGAATGTGAAACCTCTGACATTATTGACAGAATATTAAAAAAAAAAACATGGAGAAATTGATGCATTTTATGCCCCCGTAATGACTCTCTGTCTCTCTGTTTGTCTGTTTGTTCGCAAAAAATTTAACCTTGCCCATATCTTTTGATCTAGTGAAGCTATTTCTTTTTTTATTTCATATTTCTTTGGGTACAACCAAATTTGAACTTTCGACCTTGGCCTTGATGTTTGACCCACTTTTACAAAAAAAATTAAACTTTTACTTTGGTCAAATCTGATTTATCCTTCACATATGTAATGTTTGTTTGTTGAAAGACATTTCATTGTATACCAACAACCTTGACCCTTGGACCTTGACCTTGTATATATTTCCGTACTTGTGAAAAAACTTTAACCTTGGCCATAACCTTTGAACGATAAGGGATAGGGCTTTCATACTTCATATATGTAATCCTTGTGAGAAGACCTTCATTGGATGCCAAGAACTTTGACCCTTTGACCTTGACCTTTGTTATTGACCCACTTTAAAAAAGCAAACTTTGACAATAATTGTTTTAAGAGTTAGGGCTAGTGCTTTCATACTTTACATATTTTATTCTTATGACAAGACCTTTCATTTGATAACAAGAACTTTGACCCTTTGACCTTGGAGTCTGACCTACTTTTTAAAAATTTTAAAAAATTGAACGTTGACCATAACTTCTAAACGGTTAGGGCTAGGGCTTTCAATTTAGGGATGGGTATCGCCAAAAATTTCGTATTGCGATATATCACGATTTTGTCCCACAATATTATGATATTATTATAAAATGATTTTTTTAAAAGCAGTTTTTACAATGATATTATATCAAAAGTCATTATTTTTCTAAAAATATGCTAGAAAAACAAAATTTTACGTTCTTGAATTTTTTATGTATATAAAATGAATTATGTTTGATGCCGTTCTTTTCACTTTTTTAACATTTTTTTTTATACTTTCTGCAATTGTAATTTGAAAGATTGAACAGATAAATGAAAAATTTCTTGACTTTATAATATGTACCTAAATAGTGGTATTTAGGTCTCCGTATCACGATACGTATCACACAACAAAAAATCGCGATATACCGGTATACCGATAAAATCGCACATCTCTCGCTTTTATGCTATTCATAAGTATTCTTTGTTGCTAGACCTTTCATTTGATACTTAATACATTGACCTTTTGACCTTGACCTTAGAGATTTTTGTACTTATTAAAAAAAACTTCAACATGGCTTACTTTCAATTTCACGATTGTTTTCCAGTGAGAATAACCTTCTTTTGGTACCAATTAATTGAATTTGCATTTAAGAACAGCTTAATCTATGTTGCCATACGGAGGCATCAGTATTTCACAAACACATCTTGTTTATTTATTCATTTATTCTTTAAGCCTGAAACTCTTGACGGCTACAAAGATAAAAGTATTATATATATAAATTGTTTTAATGTACATGTATTCTAAACAAAAAATGAACATTTTTTTCATTAATTTAGAAATTCTATGAAACTACAACCATAGATCTGAAGCGGATGTTCTATGTTTCCAACATAATCATAAATGATACTAATATTTTTTTTTAAATTGTGTAGCATTTGTGTATGCCAAAAGACATCATTAATTACTTGTTTAGGCCTAGTGAAACATTGACGGAAACAATAAATTTACCTGAGTTTAAATTTGTGTTACCGATGACTTCCATTACTTCACATATAGTCTCAAAGAACTCATTAGATATTTAGTGAAATTAAATTTCAATAGTTCTAAAACGTGTGCAACTTAGTATGGGGATGGGGGGGGGGTGCACAATGCATTACAGTTTTTCACTGACTGTAATAATACATCTATTTTATTAATTAATATTCAGCAATCACCTGCATCTGGTGTAAGCATCTCACCAACTTATGCAATTAGCAAGAGCAAGATCAAAAATAATTTTTAAGCTAAGACAGAATAATCAGGAATGCATTGACTAAAAGGGATTTTAATACCTTATTTTAAGTCAGCATTTCGAAAAATGGTTAATCAACGGGTCGAATGTTTGCTGTCTCTTTCATATCAATTATAAGATCGCTGCATACTAAATTAGACTAGAGAATGATCCGTCTATCTACTCTTTACATATGCTCACGGCTTACTTTTTAATTCATGAACCTGATCCCACCGCTGGAATTTTCGGTGTATGTATGTGTATTAGAGGGTGTGTGTGTGGTATGTGAGAGGGTGTGTGTGGTGTATGTGGGTTTGATCTATGCCCTGTTCACAGATTTGGATTGGTTGCTTTTTTTTTTAAAGTCGATCACTGCTCGTTATCTTTTTCATCACAATGATACCATGTCTATAAATCGTACAAGTGACCCTCACAATAATAACCTAATTAATTTAATCAGCAAGCAAACTAGCCTAATAAATGTACATACATCCACCGAGGCAATCCAAACTAGCCTAATAAATGTACATACATCTTTCCATGACAATCCAAACTAGCCTTATAAATGTGAATATATCTTTCAAAGGCAATCCAAAAACGATCCGATGGGTCCGTGAGCTTTGACAGAAGCTGGACAGACTTGGCAAACCGGAACAGGAAGTTTGAATTGGAAAATATGAGCCAATACCGGGTCTTTAATTGGTTTAAAAGTATAACCAAGATATTAATAAACATTTGAAGTTTGAAAGCAGTTAAAAAATAAATTGATGTACGGATAATATAAACAGTAATCTACTTGCTTTGGTCTTGTTTTAAGCAGTTCAATGGTTAATAAAAAATACATTTACGAGTTTTTATCAAAATAAATGAAAGATAAGACAAACAAGAATGGATATTCAAAGGACTTCCGTATTTGAAAGTCCTTTAGTTTTTGAAAAGTCCTGATGCTTTTAAGTTTTGTGTGAATTATGGGTAAGTGAATCACACAGACTTGCCACGTAGGCATATTTCATTCAGCACGCTTGCACTTATTGAAAAATATACCTACGTACAAGTCTGTGTCATTCGCACACCCATAATTCACACAAGGTACGAGGGTTGTCCAAAAATGTCGTGGACAATGACATTATTGTGAAAATAAATGGTTCTTTATAGATCTGTTGTATATCAAAAAATTTGTTATGAAAAAACAAATCATAATGATAAAATTTTTATTGATGGATCGGAACGTAATATTTTTGTAAACATCGGGGTCTTTAGAGGTCGCGGAAAGTGCGCACAGACCAAGGGTAAAATGGCATTAACTCTGATGTAAAGTGTTTGCATTAAAATAAATATTTTCTATATAAGACAAGTCAAAAATTAAAAAAAAATTAATGTTCTACAAATAAATATATAATCATTTTATGATACCTTAAGTATCGCTTACTATATAGACAGTAAAATTACTAAACAAAAACCCTAACAAATATGTGTCAAAACTCGACAAAAACAGCTACGTCGGCCGTCCGCACGGGATAGCGTCCGATCCAAAAAAATAAGTTTTTATACGGTTGAAACGACGTAAGAGACAAAATATTTCTTAAAACAACTCAAAATTACTTAAATATATTTAGTGTATCAATTTCAGATTGGTATATACGATTTTTCAACCGTGTGTACGAATTCGAAGACACTACAAGAGTTTAAAAACACGTGTTATTTACTGAAATGGAGATTTCTATTCATGAGGTTGTTATAAATCTAGCGCAGCGTCGGACTGGGCTGTGAAGTTTGTGTATACAAACTGTTTATTTAGACGACGCTCGTAATTTTTGTGCATAGTTTTGAATTTTAAAAATCAAATAAATCATAATCTATACTTAAAGATTATTGCTAGCACTTGAAAGTGTGTTGCGCTTTAAAAAAGAAATGAAGTATGTGTCCATGAACATGTGTTAAGTCAAGCTCCAATTTTTTGACGCTATAATGAAATTAGCTTAACGTCAGACTGGTCCCTGCGCACAATCTGCGATCTTTAAAGATCCGATTTTTACAAAAAAATAAGTTTCTTCAATAAAAATTATGTCATTCTGACTTGGTTTTTTATAAGAAATATTTTGATATACAATAGATGGATATAGAACAATTTATTTTGACAATCCTCGTATATTGACGGTCAACAGTGACAGCGTCTTTTGTTCTTACAAAAGTAGTTTGTCCGTATGTTTTGTACTACATGGGGACTTGATCAAGAACGACTTCACTAAGAAAAGTCACATTACATTTCTATACTAAAGATCTGGGGATTTTTATTTTGGAATTTTTTTCTTCTTTTTTCATTTAAAGTTTCTTAAGTTGTTATCACACCATCTTAATCAAACTAAACTGCGCCGTTATGTCATCAAACGTCACTTTTTTTCGTGTGTTGTGTTAACCACTTCCCCATTTCGAATGCTCAAGAAACTGCAAAAAAAAATTAATAACCAAATGCCCTGAAATTTTTGAAAAGACGACAAAATAAATTGTAGAACCGAATAAGGATAATTTTTAGCACCAATCTCATGTGTTTAAATCTGTTATTCCGAATCAATACTCATGTATTCTCTTATATAACCTTTGTTTTTTTACCGTGAACCGTAGGTCCGTACCTGTACATATTCAAGCATAATAAAATCTTGATTTCTGTCAATAATTTTTTCAAAATCTTATGATGCACTTCAATATGATAAATAAACATTTACTGAAAATTTCAGCTTAGTGTGTCCATTATTTTCAAAAAGAAACACCTTGTCCACGACTTTCCCGGGTCCAAGATCATGAAGCATCTTAAGCTTAAGCCAAAACCTCAATTTTGTTCTTTAATGTTGTAGAAGTCATGTGGATTAAAACTAGAATAAGTTTCAATAATGACTCGCTAATGTGCTGTTCTTTGCAAATTTTGAAATAAATTTGGTAATTAATAAAAAATTTTCAGGTGATCAAAAATTTGACTTAAGTCTAATGATCCCGAGGCCAGGACAACCCTCGTATATCTAAATAAAGCATGATATAGGAGCAGATTGTAGATATCTGCCTCTACGTAGTTTAATAACATGCATTTAAATACTATACGATGGGCATGTATATAGTCAGATACAGTTTTAAACAGTGCATTTTACAAAAATCTTTAGATTGTTATATTATTTTCTCTGGGGCTTTTTCTGCGAAACAATATTATTGTAATACAGATAGCTATTGATTTTGAATATATCTTAAAACAGGAAAGTAATTTGATTACTCAATAAGGTATGATTATATTCAAATAAGAATTAATGTTTTTTTTTTATACAGAAAATGACGTAATCCACCAGTTAACGAAAGAAAACACCTCATCCCTGTATGTGACCATAACTCTACAGAATGGTACAACGCTATATGAAATGTACGATAGATTCTCTGTCTCCGACGAAGCAGGAAAATATCAACTCTTTCTTGCAGGACCTGCCACGGGAACCTTAGGTAAGTGTATCCATATTAAGTTCTTAAATTTTGGTAAAAATTACATAATTTATATCTTCATAATTTTACTTTTTCTGTATTGACAGATCATTAAAGTGTATAAAAAAAGAAAAAGATACGTTTTTTTTTTCAAAATATGCTGTATGCGTTTTTGATTCCACGCTTATTAAAAAATTTGAATATTTCAGAATATACTTTGCAGATACAGTTCACGAATTCAGCAGACATTGAATTTGTTATTGTCGAGTAGCAGAAATTTCAAATTATATGTCTTAAATACAAAGAAAATTGTTTTTTTTTTAAATATTTCAAACAAACAAATCCAGAATTACATTTGCTCAACCATTGTTATTCAGCTTGGGTTTCTTCATAATTTTTAATAATTCACATTTTAACAACTATGGATAAAGGAAGTTAACTAATTGATATATAATGTCGACATCTTGTTGTTTGTTCGGAAACATATTTAAATAAAAAAAAAACAAATTCAAACACCTCAACGTGTTTCACATTTACTATACCTTTTCTCTATTAAATGAAAATCTAGTCTGATTTTCAATAATTGAGTTTTTTAAATACCAGAGGAAGAGGAAGTTTACAGAGCGTCATTAATCCTAAATGTCGAAAATGTTACGAAAATTTGATGATAAAAAATATTCGATCGGATACATATTCAAATAATAAAATTAAAAAAGCAAAACATATTAACTCGTTTCACATTTACAATATGTATGCTTTATGTAATGAAAATCTAATACTGGTATTTTAATACATGTACACCATATCTTATCTTGATACAAATTTGAATGATTTATTTAGTATTACATTTATAAATCTTTAAGGTCACGGTCTCTGACTGATGTTAATTTTTCATTTATTCATGCTTTTAAATATTCCAGTGGTCTTACCCCCCAAAAAATACTTTATTAGTGTAACATGCCTTGGGTTTGTTTTCACACTAGAAAGGATGCTATATGAATTGCGCAGTGTTTTGTTCTCAGGATTTTTAAAAACTACATCTCTTTACAGGATACATCATGTTAAACTTTTTATCGGTATTTATTTCAGACGTACTTCAGTATTAAGATTAATGTGATTTTAATTAATAATGAATAATTTTTTCTCTGTTATATATTTTCTCTAATACTGCAGGTTCCAGTGTGATTAGACACCGGAGATTCTATGACTGAGCTATATACATAGTATCGATCTTTCCCACATCTTAAGCCGTATAACCTAGAAGTACCTCAGTATTATAATTGACAATTAGATAGAAGATATATATACATCAATTCTTTCCGTGATTCCTTTTGTTTACTTTTACAGGTGACGCTATGTAAGATACTGGTAAGTCTGGTGCTGATCTGTCTGAGATGTATTTCTCCACCCAGGACAGGGATAATGACGGATCTAGTAGTAGATTTAAGGTCATACGCAACGTAGTTTGAACTTTATCGGGTTTTTCCCTGGTGCTGAAGAGCTCCACTAAAAGAAGAACCTGTGTGCAATGCTTTTAATGTCTATATATGGATTTGTACATCTCTTCTAAAACAAATTTTAAGGAGAAAACAATCTGGAATTTATGTTTTGTAATTTTTGCATATTTTTCTTTGAATAATGCAAAAATGTTCATAATTTGATATCTTCCAAAACCCCTGGTATTGCATGCTGATTTTTTGTTTATGAACATCTGATGGCACTATAATTTTTAATTAAGAATATCTTGAAAAGATATCAGTATATGAGGTACGTTGCGTATGTCGCTGCTTACAGTGACCGTAGAGGAGGCTGGTGGTTTCACGCCAGTAACTACGCCTTCCTTAACGGTCAATGGTCCCCGGGGTCCTGGTATTGTCCATGGTATCCTACAGTAGTGTTGGGGACGTCAGTGAGGGGGACCACTATGATGATCAGACGTAACTAGGTAAACATCATTAAATCTTAATAACAAGTTTTTTTTCTTTTGGTATCTCCGAATTCCGAATGGTTTTACAATTTTTTTTAAATAGAAAAAATAGGCTTTATATCTGTTAAATATCAATTTAATTCTTTTTAAATTTTTTTAACAGAGGATAGACCATCCATCAATTATGCAAACCCTCAAGAAAGGATTTTAAATTAACCTTTATCGCGGGATTCTTCTTTTAAAAAAAATGTTTTACATCACGTGACAAAACAAATACTTTTTCAGTAAAGGGGCGATGAACTATTCTGTGAAGCAATAAATTTTTAAGGTCTTCCGTCTTCACGGAAGACCTTATAGTGATTCTACTGTTTCTTCTTCTTATTATTATTATTAAGGTCTTTCGTCTTCACGGAAGAACTTATAGTAATTCTACTGTTTCTTATTATTATTATTTTTTTTTTTTTATTATTTTTTTTCCAAAATTTTGTGCACGCGATTTCTCAAAAACTACTGGATGGAATTACATGAAATTTTCAGAAAAAGATGTGTCGTAACATGAACTTGATCTATCTGAGCGATTTTTTGGAAATTCGCTTCCGGTGCCAAGTTACGGGACATTTCCTGATTTTGAATGACATTTTGTCTGTGGTTAATCTCAAGAACGGTAAAAGATATCAATGTGAAACTTTCAGGGATTATAGATCGTGATAGATACTTACCTAGACGTGACCTTTCGTTCGTCGTCAATACTTCCTGTTGTTAGGAGATGAGAATTGAAAAAAGCGTATTTTCTAACTTTTTTGTTTATCAATATTTTTCATTTATTTTTGGAATGTTAATAGCGACCTTTCTATTGATGTTTACTATATAAGTTGTTTGAATATTGGGTTATCTGAACTCTAGATATAAATATTTGAAAATCTGAAGCGGGCCCAAGATGGCGGCTGTCTCTGTCAACTCCCGCCATTTTGCGAGTAGGGGTTTATGGGGACAGCTGAGCGTTTGATTAAACTATTCTGACATAAGGATACATGAAATGTGAAAATCTACTTGGACTTTCACGTAGTAGTACGTTGCAATTCAGTGTCAATCTTAAAACTTAATTTCCGTTTAACCGCTTAGTGTAACTGGGCTTGGTACGATATGTAATGTGTACAATGTGTTAAATATACGTTCTTAACGTTGAAATAAAATAAAGGCGATGAGAACGTTTTATTTATTTAATTTCATTGAAGCTAAAAAACTATTTAATAGACCAGTCCAAAGAAAAGGCGCGAATATTTACTCGTGGCGTTTGGCGCGAAATTATGAAAAGTGGCCAGGCTTTCATTATTGTTAGACAGGTGTATTGTTGAAGAAGTATTTACAAGTGCATTTAGAGCAGTGGACTCAATAACGTAATGTAAGAGCGTTGGGAATAAAAAAGAAAAAAGAACGCTTCGGATTTCCACGTTGGCGACCTGGGTTCAATCCTCTTTGTGACCAAATTTTTTAAATCACTTTTTCAACTCGATTTTAGGTTTTTTTTCCTGAATCGGACGGAAGACCTCTCGTTGCTCGCAACGAGATCGTTTCTAGTTAAGGTCTTCCGTCTTCACGGAAGACCTTATAGTGATTCTACTGTTTCTTATTATTAAGGTCTTCCGTCTTCACGGAAGACCTTATAGTGATTCTACTGTTTCTTATTATTATTAAGGTCTTCCGTCTCCAACGGAAGACCTTATTGTTTTCGTTCGGTTTCTTTTTCCCTATTATTATTATTATTATTAAGGTCTTCCGTCTCCAACGGAAGACCTTATTGTTTTCGTTCGGTTTCTTTTTCCCTATTATTATTTTTCTTACCGATTTTGTGCACGCGATTTCTCAAAAACGGCTGGACCGATTCTCACCAAATTTTCAGATCTGATAGATATTTATCTGAATCTTGTCGGAAACTTTTCGTAAGTACGTCGTCACTTCCGGTCGTGAGATATGGACGATTTTCTGATTTTTAGAGGGTCAGCTTGTCCTGAGATCTCCTCCTAAACGACTTAAGATATCGACTTGAGATTTTCAGTGAAGGTAGAGGAAGGATAGTAGATGTGACATTTTGCATATAGAGCTTTCCTGGTAAAAAGGCATCCACGCTCGCCTGGGATCGAAAAATAGCCTCATACTCATCTCGCAAAAATTGACAGGTTTTCTTTTACATCTTTTTACCTGTTAATATTTTGTTAAGACATATATATGGAACGCCATCACTGCCTTATAGCATACAACTATGCATTTATTATGTCAATTTATCATTACGTGATGTGAACATATCTTTACGTTATGTCATTTTTTATGATATGATGTGAAAATATCATAACATCATGTCAATGCTGCATTACATGAAGTAAATACATTCTTTTATTATGTCAGCACTTCATAACTTGAAGTAAAAAATCCATTTTGTTAAGTGATTATGTGTTTACATTGTGTTAAAACTTTATTACTTGAAATGAATATGTTTCTTTACATCATTTCATTTCTTTAATATGCGAGGTCAAAATCGCATTGCGTCAAGCAAATTGTGTTTTATAATTAAACTTATCATTACATGAAGTCAAAAATCCATTCCTTTTTGAGAGTGTATATTTCTATTATATCAAATCATTATTACGTGATATGGATTTATCTTTACTATACGTCGGGAGCATCATTATGTGAGGTGAACACATCTTACCTTCATGTCAGTGCTTTATTACGCGGTGTAAAAAGTGTATAACATAATGTGAACATAACTTTATATTATATCAACACTTTATTACATTATGTCAAAACTCCATTCCGTGATGTGGATATATAATTACGTTATGTCAACCTTTTCTAATGTTATTTAAAAACATCTTTATATTGTGTTAACTCTTCATCATATTGATTCCAAAAGTTCATTACCTGATGTAAAAATACATTTTCATTATCTCAAAGCTGTATATCTGGTATATAATGAATGTTGACGACCATGTTTTAATGACTGGTAAGAGAAGGGGGGGGCTCTTCATTGATTAGGACGAATTTCAGGCACATAATATCAGCCCCCCCCCCTCTTTTCCCATATATAACTTTACTATAGAAAATGTAATGTTCATGGAAAGCACAGCCCCATCCCCACTTTTTCTTGAAGTATAGTCCACTACGGGTAATGTAGTATACTTGGAAAAAAAATTAGGACTTTTTTTGTTTCGAGTAGATTTTTTTTCTGGCTGACCTCGGCTCCCCTTTCAAAAAAGATGCTACGTCACTGGAATTAGTAATTTTTTCAACAATTCCAGTGCCAGAAGAATTCTATTACAAAAATCTATATATCAGTCTAAATCAGTTGAATATGCCTTAGCAAGCATGCATGGGCACATATCAGTGGCGGATATGGGAATCTTGCACAAGGAAGGGGGAAGGTATATGGTTGGAGACCAAGGGGGGAAGAAGCTCTTAGGCTTTATAGTTTTATAGAAAACAGTTTTCAACTTAATTCAGCTAATCTTAAGCAATGTCCTACAAAGTAAACCAATAAATTTATTAATCTTATGTATATTTTGGTCACTAAAGATGGAAGGACGGGATTCCTGCCCCATCCCCCAACCCACCGTTGCACGTTTGTTATACTGTGTGTTAACACTTTTAAAAATAGAAAGGAGAGGTAGAGACTGATAAAAAGCATATGACAATGTTCTTAATAAGATAAGAAGTTTAAGACTTCTATTAAAAAAAACAAAAAAAAAAAAAAGATTCAATATGAAAATAAAAGAAAAATGCTGCTCGACTCATAATATTTGATTTATTTAATTATCAGATTAAAGTAAACGCCATTAGAATTAATTCACAGTCGCAGTGTGAAGGCCTTGCGCTGCACGTTTCAAGATTGTCAATCATTTGTCGCTTTACGTTTTCATTTAAATATGCCATTCCCAAATCGCCGAGAATTTCTTCTACGACTGTTTTCTTTCCCGCCATTTTTAGTGCCTGCGGAACGCGGAAAATACGTTATGCGCATATAAAGGCCGAGGATACCCGTGTTCGCATAACGTAATAGTGAATCGACATAATGTAGAAGAGTGCGCACAGTATAACATGAGCTTTCCACAGCAGATCAATATGAAATAGCCTAAGATACATGTGTTCTGACAAGAGGCTGAGCATTTTTGGCACAATGTAAAGACACAATGACATAACGTAATAACGATTTGTTAAAAAGTAAGGGCAAATTCACATCATGAAATTGATTCACGTCGTCATGTAGCATATTGATAACATAATGTAGTAAAAGAATTGACCACATGTGACAATTTTTTGACATCATGTAATGAAATTCTGACATCGTATTATAGCGACTTGATATCAAATTAAGATAAATTCACATCAGGTAATGAACTACTCAGACCAAATAGTAGAGAGTGCACGTAATGTAATACTGAGTTGAAATTATATAAATGTATCTTAACACCACGTAAAAATCTTTTGACATAATGTCACAAAGAGCTGATATAATGCAGTGAAAGTTTGACGCAATATAATTGAAGTGTTAGTAAATGTCATAAAGAAGTTAACATAATGTAAAAGAAAGTTGTCGCAATGTAACAGTAGTGTGTGTAAATGTCATAAAGAGTTGACCTAATGTAAAGGAAAGTTGATAAAATGCAATAGTAGTGCTAATAAATGTCACAAAGAGATGACATACTGTAATGGAAGGTTAAGACAATGCAATAGTAGTGTGGGTTAATGTCATAAAGAGTTGACATAATGTAATGGAAGGTTCACACAATGCAATAGTAGTGTGGGTTAATGTCATAAAGAGTTGATATAATATAATGGAAGGTTGACACAATGCAATACTAGTGTGGGTTAATGTCATAAAGAGTTGACATAATGTAGAGGAAAGTTGACACAATGCAATACCAGTGTAAGTAAATGTCATAAAGAGTTGACATAATGTAATGGAAGGTTGACGCAATGCAATCGCAGTGTTCTGCTATAAGGCAGTGACGGCGTTCCATACATATATAATAAAAAATGTGCAATATAGTAAGACCTTTCATTTGATATCAAGTAAACGGGGTTAGTCCTTCAAATTAGGGGCATAGAGGGGCCAAAAGTCTCTCGTCTTTAACTTTTTTGTTTGTTGTTTTTCAATATTTTCAAATTATATTAGTATAGTTGATAGAAACATTTCTAATTAGGCTGAATATATAATTCGTTTGTAAATTTATAAATTCAAACTCGAGATATTACCTTTCAAAAATCTGAAGCGGGAACGAAATGGCGGCGGTCTCTGTCAATTCCGACATCTCGCAATAGCGGTTAACAGAGGCAGCCGAGCGTTTGCTTGAACGAAAGAAATGAAATGTGTAGGGATACTTGGATTGTCACGTCGTAGGTTCGTTGCAATTCTGTGTCAAACTACATTCATAATCCAAGGTCTCCTTACAAGTCTTCTTTAATTGGTTTTGGTCTCAAAGTAGAAAAAAGAAAAGAATTAATGTGCAAATTAAGTACGCATTGATGATATTATCTAAATCAAAAGGATTTAATCAAAAGAGAAAAGGCATGATTCCATGATGTTTTATCAAAGATCATAGTCAAAGTCATATCTTATCTTGTCGAAAATTCGGACGGAAGACCTACTCGTTGCTCGCAACGAGATCGCATCTAGTTATTTTTCTTACCGATTTTGTGCACGCGATTTCTCAAAAACGGCTGGACCGATTTTCACCAAACTTTCAGATCTGATAGATATTCATCTGAACCTTGTCGGAAATTTTTCGTAAGTACGTCGTCACTTCCGGTCGTGAGATATGGACGATTTACTGATTTTTAGAGGGTCAGCTTGTCCTGAGATCTCCTCCTAAACGACTTAAGATATCGACTTGAGATTTTCAGTGAAGGTAGAGGAAGGATAGTAGATGTGACATTTTGCATATAGAGCTTTCCAGGTAAGAAGACATCGACGCTCGCCTGGGATCGAAAAATAGCCTCATACTCATCTCGGAAAAATTGACAGGTTTTCTTTTATATCTTTTTACCTGTTAATATTTTGTTAAGACATATATAATAAAAAATGTGCAATATAGTAAGACCTTTCATTTGATATCAAGTAAACGGGGTTAGTCCTTCAAATTAGGGGCATAGACGGGCCAAAAGTCTCTCGTCTTTAACTTTTTTGTTTTTCAATATTTTCAAATTATATTAGTATAGTTGATAGAAACATTTCTTATTAGGCTGAATATATAATTCCTTTGTAAATTTTTAAATTCAAACTCGAGATATTAACATTCAAAAATCTGAAGCGGGAACAAAATGGCGGCGGTCTCTGTCAATTCCGACATTTCGCAATAGCGGTTAACAGAGGCAGCCGAGCGTTTGCTTGAACGAAAGTAACATAAGGAGCAATGAAATGTGTAGGGATACTTGGATTGTCACGTCATAGGTTCGTTGCAATTCTGTGTCAAACTACATTCATAATCCAAGGTCTCCTTACAAGTCTTCTTTAATTGGTTTTGGTTGTTTCTCAAAGTAGAAAAAAGAAAAGAATTAATGTGCAAATTAAGTACGTATTGATGATATTATCTAAATCAAAAGGATTTAATCAAAAGAGAAAAGGCATCATTCCATGATGTTTTATCAAAGATCATAGTCAAAGTCATATCACATCTTATCGAAAATTCGGACGGAAGA
>NW_026937030.1:0-7742 GCF_032062105.1 Saccostrea cuccullata
CTTTTAACTCTAAATGAAAAGTCAGGTTGCAAATTTATAAAATTTATTATGGTGCAAACAATGAATAACAAATAACAATAAGATAATTGGCAATTAGGCAATAATAAATTATGGGTTACCCGACAATAAAAAGGTATCCGGCTCTACCGGGTTACCCGGATGAATTTATAAACAATGAATCAATTGGGTATGGATCTGCCGGGATTGGCATCAATGAATCAATTGGGTACGGATCTGCCGGGGATTGGCAGATTGGATTGGGCACGGATCTGCCGGGCTTGGCAGATTGGGTTACAAATCAATTGGGTATGGATCTGCCGGGCTTGGCAGATTGGGTTACAAATCAAATGGGTATGGATCTGCCGGGCGGTTACCAAATATTGGTAATGGGTTAATTTACCCAATAAGGGGCATCAGATTTTACCCACTTCTGGGGAGTTGGGATTCTTAGAGCTGGTCAGATGTTGATGAGTCTGACCAACGTCCCAGACTGAAGAAAATTCTGCTGTCCGCTAGGGGAAGTTAACGAACGATAACTGGAAATCAGCGGAAGTGCTGGTCCTGTGTTTACCCGTGCATTTACAGACACAAACCACTACGGTGTTCTTGTTTCCTATGATAGGATATTATCTGGTATGTGACATTGTCTTTATAAATAAAATTTAATTTCTTCAGGTATATGGTGTGATTACTCTATTATGTTTTTACAGTACAGTTCATTAAATTAAATGTAAATTATTTTTTTCTAAAGACGTCTAACATGTTGGGCTCAAGAAAATATTATTTACATATGCTCTTCTACTTAACCTATCTCAACCTATGGATTTTTAAGTGGGGAAATGTTTACAAAAGTTATATGAAAAATCACAAGTTATATAAATGAAGCGCTCTTGGGTAACGATTTTTTTGAAATATAGAAGTGGTATTTTGTGCTGCAAAATTACCTCCCTTTCCAATCAGCTGTTTATTGTTTATTTCAATATTAGGCCTATATCACATGTAGTATATATAGGAACTTTTTACAGTACATATTTTATGTAATAATTTGTGATTGTATTCAGACTAGACCAACAAATTAATTATCTTCCATACATTCATTCTTTCTTCATTTCCTCCCATTGCAGAATTTATTCATTCAAGTACAAACAAACACACTTGGCCTTACTATATCCCTTCTCACTCCAATGCAAGGGTGTAAAAAATTAGTAATAAAAATGAGAATCTAACAATATTTTCTGTATTTTTGTAATCGGCCAAAATAGTTATCAAAATGTGTATCATTCACTTTTTTAATTCAGCCAGTTGCCTGTACTTTAAAGATATTAATATTGCACAGGAAAATACAAATTTTCAATTTTTAATAAGTAGGATTTTTATATATTTCAAAATCTCAAACTTTTGCATAAAAAGATTTTTCTTTTGCCAGATGTAACATCAAATGTCTTCTTTTATAATTTGCATTTTTTTTAAATTGTAAATTACAATTTATTACAATGTTTTTATACAAAAGTTTTTGTGAGCAGAATCAGTCAGCGCAGGATTTTCCGCACTATACTGATACTAATTGTTTGCATTAACTTTTGTATTATTACATGTATCTCAGTCTTTTTTACAAAAACAAGCCTAGCTCATAAGAAACATAAATTTTAGCTCTTTCCTATTTGATGTTGCACTTTATACGAGGGTTGATCCAAAAGTTCGTGGAATTTCTTCATATTTTATTTATTTTTCAGTGAAATTGGTTGAAAATTACAAATGAAATTATAGATACTTAATGAATATTTTAAATTAAAAAACATTTTCAATATCTTGGATAGTAACTTTATAGCAGTTGCCATGGAAACGGTTGTTTGGAAATGCGGGGGAGACATTAACGCCTTTATTATCATTTTAATTCTTAATACGTGAAATAAGAATTAAACCGCCCTATGTGGTATATAAAACGAAAATTATGTCATTATTACGATTGCTTGATCTTGTATAAACCTCGGTGTGAGAGTTTTACTGATTTTACTGGATATTTAGTTTATAAGTTGATGATTTATTGTTCTTCTTTAAATTGTTAGATAACGTCAAATTTCGGTCAAGTCACACGTTTTGTGAAAATCCCGGGATCACTCTATCTTAAACGCGTATATTATTGATATAGGCTTGGGAAAAATGCATTTAGTTGTTGGTTTTCCATAAGAAATTTAAAAAAAATAGAACTTCCATAGGACGTTGATAAAAGGTGTGGTCGCTTTTTAGAGGCTCTGTTTAAGTACGTATCCCCTTAGTCAAATTAAGTGTTGATAGACGTTGCCGGCTGCCGTACTGTTCTTGACATTGCTACTGAAATTGGAACATCATATGAAAAGATGGGTAGTAATTTGAAATATAAGTAAAAAATGAAGATAAGTTGGTGCGAGAGGATACCAAGGCTTTTCTTGAGAAAAAAAATGGAGAAAAGGGCATCATTTTGTAGAATTACGTATCATAATTGGACATTTGGGCGAGATGTTCTATAACGTGACGTGACATATCTAACTTGACGTTACGTCGAAGTCTCCCCCGGGTTTCCCAACAATCCATTTTCAGAAAGCTCCTGTGACCTTATTGGTAATTGGAAAGTGGTGACATTTTCTAATATTGTTGCATTATGACTCTTTATTATGAATATGCCTGTTGATTGATTTCATCAAATCACGATAAAATTTTAGAAAGAAATTCCACGAACTTTTGGATCAACCCTCGTATATAGCTATCATTCATTGATATTCAGCGCTGATGGAGGAGAAACATTTTATAAAGATAAAAACATTGATTTGAGCCATTTAAATGCACCTTTAGTATATATCATTTGTCTTCAATTCTTAGAATCTGCCTAATTTCTTACAATACATTCACTTTACCTACAAAGTGATGGAAGCATAATTTGGACTGTGTTGGTAAATTGTTGTAAACAAAATCAGTCAGCATGGGTTTTTCCGCACTATACTAAATCTTATTGTTTGCATAAACCTCACATTTTTTCTTGTACCATATCTTACAAAAGTAGGTCCACATAAATAAACAGTTTGCAGCTCTCCCTAAAAGCTGATGCAATTCAAGAAAATATATTTTTTTATATTCACAACTCAAATGAAAGGATTTACAAATGTTAGAAGCTTCATTATAACTTTTCCACAATCTTAAAAATTCTTAAACAGCTGGGAAACTAGCTTTCATTTACCTCAAATAACTAGTATTTTTATTATTATAGACTCTCTTTAAGTTCTCCCTTTGTTATAATCAGTAAGTGCTGGCTTTTATGCAGCATACTGATTTAAATATTTGTAACAGTTGCTTTGATTTAAAAAATTTAGTTCAATTGATATGTACAGTGTTAAAAGTCCTTTAACGCAAACAAAATATCAGAATCCCATGTGATATAATTTTTACCTGTACATAATTACGTATGTTGCAATTGTGAAATTCACCTCTCTGTTGAAGGGATAAATTTGCACATTTCTGCATGAAATGCTATATGGAATCTACACTTCAATTCATACTGGATTATAACAACATGGACCTAAAGTCATTAGCAATACACTTCATACTGGATATAGACATAAAATATCTTTTTTTTTAACATTAATTAATGTGGAATTACACTTTCTACTGGATTGAAAACATGGAATATCTCCCATTATCATCAACTGACTCCTTCAACTTGCATATTTATTGTATAACACAGTGACACTATTTTTGGACTCACAAGTCTACATCATCTTCATCTTGGATTATTATTTTTCGGATTATTATAAAAATGACTTCTACAAGTTTTCCTCATCAGGGAAAACAAACTACCTCTGAAACAGAATTATGACATCAACCTTCAAGATCAGCATACAGTGTACTTGATGGAAATAAAGAAACAGACTATAGATAGAGTTATCCTTCCTAATGGTAATGTTTTTTTTTTACTTTATATTGGATTACCTCCCGTAGAAAATGGTAGGTCACAGATTCTACTTTTGACGAGGTAGGGTGTGCATGTAGTTATTTTAATTTCTACAAAACAACCAATAAAATTTCGTTTCATATTTACTTCTAAATGCAGAAAGGAAAGTAAAAATGAACATTTGATCTTTCAATTCTTCAATTCATTTTTTAGGGAGAATTGCTATGAAATAAACATATACAATGAATTATAAAGCATACATTAATGACATACGATAATTGGTAATATTTCCATGATATCTACAAATGAATTTTTGATACATAGATTAAATATTCAGGGCATAAATTGGGGTGATCCAATCTGTAGGTTATTTTGGTCATGGGGGAAAATTCGTAACAAACAGGAGAGAGATTGTTGATGGAAAAATAAATCTGCAATTCCTCTGCTATGAACTTTTTAACATGTAATTTTCGTTCAAACAAATATAACTTATTGAGTGAATTTAATTTAACCCCGAATAAAAATTCAAGATGTGTAAAAATGATCCTAAATGTGCCTAGATTTTAACCCTTACCATCTTATTGTTTCTCGAAGTTTATAATAGAATGTTTATTTCCTCATTCTAGATATAATCAATGGTTTGCTTAATTAATGTTTTCGTAGGAACAAACTATAATTATTTTTACTTGCTAGATTTTCCTGTTTTTTGCAATAATCGTTCCTGAAATGTAAGAAATCCAGAAACCTCTGATTCAGTCATTTTTTGTATACTTCGAGGCTTCTCGTTGTGCGCCTCGTCCCTCAATGTAATATAAAATCAAATGTAATGTCGTTTCCGTCATGCATGGGCACTTCATTGATAAGTCCATGAAAAGGAAACTGTGCAAACGCAGTTATCATCAAAACTAATCTTCAAAATACATTTGCAGTTGAAACATTTATTTGGACTTGGTATGACTTTTAATTTTCTATCATCCAAACAATTCTGTGTCACAACATAAAATGAAAACACATTCTTTTCTCTCTGAAATACGACTGATCTGGTGCGGAGACGGCTTTGTTTTGATATTCTTCATTACGAGTTTGCAGCCGAGGATTATGAGCAGAGGTGAATGTGTGAATAATGGAAAACGGTAAACATTTTTTTTTAAATATAGAGTTTTAAAATTTGTTTGAGAAGTATTGTAACCTGAAGAGTATGTCCTGTGTAAACAACCAGACCGATTATTTTTTTTAAAATCATAATCACCGATTTAACATATATTTCAAAGTAAGATATACATGTATGTATGTATCTTAAATTACATGTCAAAAGCAACAAAAACAATGCTCAAAGAATATTCACATTTGCACTTTTCATTGACAAAACAACGAATTTGACATAGACTAAAACATCTTTTATATTTAAATTCAAGAGCACCTTAAGATTTTTCTATGAAATATTCTCTCGAACAAGAAAAAGGTTAAAGAAAACGAACACAGTAATCGATTTAATTAAAATTGACAAACGAAACAAATCTTTGAACACTGGTCTCTGGTAATTCCACGGGAGGATTAAGGTGCTTTGGAAAGGTAAGCATCCCCTGTTGAACATGCAGTCACATCCACCATGGTTATTCCATTGGCGGAATAAGGTCACCAGGAAAGGTAAGCATCCCCTGTTGAACAGTCACACCCACAGTGAGTCCTCTGTACTGATCAAGAAGACAGAGCATTCCGCAGTAAAATTTAGTACGAAAATGTATTTTGTGGATTGGTATGGAACAAGTCAGTCAAAACTTTTGTGTAAGTAGTCTGTCTTGGTTTAAAAACTGTTCGTACTTGAAGCATGCTCCTGGAGTATCGAAAACGTTCTGAGAAATGAACACCATATGCATATCGGAATATTACTATACATACATAAGGAAACGTGACCATGGATGGGGAAAGGATTAAATCTAGTTCTTTAGTTACAACATTTAGTTGTTAGATGTGTTTTTTGTCCCTAGTCTGTAAAACAAGATGAACAATACACAAAGTGAAAATAGAGAAATTTATTTATGTCTCTGGTGAAAATGAGTTCTAAGAATCGTATGAAACAGGTCAGTCAAAATAAAACCCAGTTATAGGTCATATTATTAAAGAAATAATGACTTTAAACGAGGTTGATGGAATCCCTTTTACGTCAACTTATCTGTCTGTAGCCTGCGTCGGTTTAAAATTGATCGTACTCGGAGCATGCTCTTGAGTAGCAAATACGTTTTGATACGTAATGATAATGATAATAAACCCCAAAAATTGGTTCATAATTTAATATTCTTTCCAACTGTTTTTCGTAAGACTGTTGCGTAGTTTTAACTGAGTATCCTGATTTTGTTTCAACATCCATCTTCATTGACATAAGTGATCAATACAAATTTTACTGAATTATAATACATTAATTAATGTTTCATAAGAACCAACTCTCATTGAAAGAAGGAAGGAAATAATAAATACACATGTTCAAGTAGGAAGGATAAAAATAGAAGGGAAATCATGTTACGTCTCAGCAACTATAATTTTCCTTGAAATAATCTTGCATATTTCCAAGAAATAATAGGGATCATATCAGTAACGTTTACTAATATTATGTCTAAATAGACTTACGTTTTTTTAAAATACATTTTCTGCTGTTTTCTCCATATCCATGTACCGTTAACCACCGTTAAAGAAAAATATTAAGCAATCCTTTTAGGCAATATCTATATAGTCAGGTACAAGGCATAGAAACGAGCATCATATATTTACTGCGTTAAAAAAAGTTAAGCTCATACCTGGTAGACTGCAAAAAAAAATCAAATGGCTTTAAAAATAAATTTACAAAATTGTGCCAAAGTGGAAAAAAGAAAACGGGGTAGGCCTATTTGTATCAGTTAATGATAAATTTGGTTGAAAAATGTGATATTATCTAACTTTAAATTGCCTGTTTATTTGGATTTTCTGTTAATTAGAAGGTCAAACTTTATTAATCGTAAACAAAGATCACAATGTTAACAGTAAAACAGTACAAGTTTTTAAATGGTACGGATTGCAGTTACGGACTTTACACAAATATTGCAGTTTAGACATGGATTAATTTTAACTGTGCAATTCGAATATTCCGGAAATTAATAATCTTTTGTCCAGTGTTGATGTAAAATTTGTGCGAACGTTTCCGTGTTAACCACTTCATCAGGATACAGCTCTAAACTGCTCAAATTAGAAAACTCATAAATGTAATTGATTCAAGTCAAACAAAGTATTTTGATTAAACATTTGAATGGCACTAAGGAATTTGAAATGGAAAATATTTTGTATTTTCCTAAAGACTGTTTAATTCATGGCGTGGTAGAAATGTGGGTTTGGCATTGTTGGTTATCACATTAAATGCAGAAACAGTTAGTAAGGGAAACTGTGTAAACGATCGGTACGTAGAAGCAGGGTATGTACTAACATTGATAAAATCACTATTACATGTATATTTAACTATTTTGAGAAAGGTTGGTATTGATTGTCTTATTTGTACCAATTGAAAAAGAGCTATTTTATTTGGCTCATATGAATCATTGTCTGTTAAAGTGTAAATTGATACCTTTAAAAATAAAATAGTTCGCAAAATCATGAAATACAAAATTTGCATTGCAATGGTTCTGTTTTAGAGGAGAGTGCTGTACAAACTTCTATCCGAGCAATGGTGAATGTATTGGTAAGAAAGATTTAAATCCAAACGCTTCACTTTTTGCACATTTTAGACAATAAATTAAAAAAATTTCTTTGATATTTGTCTGAGATCTTAAATGAACCTTTGAATGCAGATTTATGA
>NW_026937031.1:0-7666 GCF_032062105.1 Saccostrea cuccullata
TTTTTAAAAGAAATACATAGAACAAATCTTTAAAAATCTTCTTCTCAAGAACCGCTGGGCCAGGAAAGCTTCAAGTTATATGGAAGCATCCTTGGGTAGTGTAGATATTAAATTTTTTAAATCATAAAAGGGAAGGGGGTAGTGGGGCATGATAGGTATAGCAAGAGGGGTATCTGATAAGAACTGCATCACCCAAGTTAGTCAGGTGAGCGATGTGCCCCATGGGCCTCTTCTTTATTGTTATTATATGCTCTATATTCTGCATTCATCGAGATTTGAAAATCAATTTTTTTCTCAAAATATTTTTTTCCTACCTACCTACCCTATTTTTTTAGGTCAGGGACAGGAAACGAGTATTTTTTTTCTTTTGGACTACATAATATATACAGCTTGCAGTTGAAGGTAACATTGAATAGGTTCTTCCCTCAAACACCATGGTCAACCTCAGCCGCACACTAAGTTGACCATGGTTTTTCTTGGGGTGAAAATTTTCAATGTTACCCTCAAGTACATGCTATATTTAAAAACAATATCACAGATGTTTAATACAAAATAAGCAATGTAAGGAAACAATATGTGCAGAAGAAATAAAGACAAGCCAAGTTCAAGGTATGGGTATACAGAAAAGTTTAATGATACTGTGCATTTCTAATATCAGTAAAAATATAATTGTTTATGTCAAAGTATTTTTTCTTTCTATCAAATTTTCCTAGGCAGTGACACACATGTTATTGCTGGGTGTTGGAACATTTCTTTTTCATTGTAATGTATCATGTCACTTTTAAAATCATTTTACTTATATCAGTATTATATATATATACATGTATCAGAATCAAACAGGGACAGTGTAATAATTATCCCATTTATGAACTTATATAAACTGTATTCATCATATTGTGGGTACCATAATATTACATAAATAAACATGTATTATGCTATTAGAATTCCTGAGTTAAATGCTTCTCTTGTTGTCAGCAACAGAATCACAGTCACTTATCTTTTAAAACATAACATACATATAAAGTCAATACAGGCATATGATTAATCACTGATATACCATTGATGCTACTCATTAATTGAAAATTATGCCTTAGCTCAGCATCATCAGTATTACCTCTTTTTTCAATGTTCTGATGTCAAAAAATCTAAAAAATTTCAATAATGTTTTGTCTTACATGTAGCATAAATAGAACACAAACGATTGTGATGTTTTTTTTATCTGCTGTTTTCTTAATGGCAAGGGGGTCTTGTTTTTCTCAAGCTGATATGTGGATTGTAAAAGATTATTTAGTAGTAGTAGTATTTATTTGGTATCATGTCATCATACATAAAACAAATACAAATAATTATACATGATCTTATTAAAGATGAAAGTTGGTAATCAAGATTTTATAAATAAATAACTTAACATGACTAGACAGATACCAGGATAACCCATTAAACCTCGAGAGCTTATTTCCAATGGGGTCCTAGTCTGCTCAATAAACTGAAGATTCTCTCTGGTAATGATGTAGTTCTAAATCTTGACCTGCACAGCTGATGTTAGTAAAATTAATCCAAAGTATCTATAAAAAGAAAAAGAGAGTTTAGATCTATAACACAAATAAATTTACCAAAATCTAAAAAAGGGTGCGTTCTTATTCATAAATTTAAAAATAAAAAGAAATTTCAGAAGTAATAATTTACTTCAAATATTACTCCAAGTGCTGATTTTCTTGGGTCTTTAACAGCATAAAAATATTGATGTCAAAATTATGTGGCATGTCTCTTTCTCCATTATCATTCATAAATTGCCTAACTAACCGAAGATGTAGCCTGTTGAAATTCACTGGGACATTCTGTTGTGACACTCGGGTGAAGATTCTTTTGTTTCCTTTTGTGCTTCATCATTGATCCTAAATTCATGCAATATCCCATCATTGCATATAAATAATACATTTGACTTGAAATTTTTTGAATGCTTTTTAAAAACAAATTTGCAAAGAACTATCTTTTTTTCACCGAATCTAAATAAGTATCAATAATGTATATAACAAAACCAACAATTCATGTGTCATCTTAGTATCTGTATATCAGTATCTGTAGATATTATAATATCTGTAAACTTACAACTCACCTTCATAATACTTAAGTAGCCTGTCTTTCTTGCCTATCTTGCTGTATAGTCATTATGTCATGACCCACAAATACTACAATTAAGATTCAAAAAGCTATACACTGCACTTCCCTTATACAATCACAAAAAAAATTAAAAATAAAACATAAAAATTAGCCAGAATATATTTTTGCAGCATTCTATTTTTCGAGAATCTATATTCAGTTCACCGAGATCAGCTCTGAACTGAACAGTCCACTTTAGGTCTATTTATAGTCCGAGTACATACATAACTGCCTAAGTTCAAAGTATGTAAATCACCATATTGTACGTGATATTAATTAATTCAAATATTGCTCGTTTTAATTTCCACATACATTATCACTACCTTAACATAAATATATTTGAAAGACTTGTTTTTTTAAAGGACAGTCGTTTTCGGTCTTACACATGACATGACTTGATCAGCTGTTTATGCAGTGTAAACACTTGTTTTTCGTGTTTTCGACTTAGAAAATGAATAAATCTCACCTTGCGTATTCTTTCCGGGTACCTCGTATCATTATTACATCCAACCTATTCATGGGACTTCCCAATTTTTCTGCTATATAGCGGATAAGACGTTTAACGATGTTCTTCTCTTCTCTCGCAGCATCCGACAGCTGTGTTTTGTCGGAGTTAATGGCTGACAATTTTCCCGCGATTCTGATTGGCTGTGCGGAGATAGCAACTGCGTCACCCGTGACGATGTGGAGATGATTAGGTCTATGTTTTTGTCCTACACTATCATGATATGTGAACTTTGACCAGTCTAATAATGAGGCCAGTAATTCGTTGACATGTAAACTTTAACATTAGCTTTGAAATTCTTGAACCCTCAGCTCAGAAGGTCTAATTATCATCAAACATTGAATCTGGACATACAAAATCAAAGAGATAATCCTAATAAATTGCACAATTATTAAAGGTATGCATGTATTTTAAGATTTCACTGTTTACACCCGTTACTGTTGCAATTTTTTTAACATTAAGGGACTTCTCATGACACTGCATTATCATTTTTCAATTAAAATGCAGTAAAACATGCTTCAAATCACGTTACCGATCGGACTTTGTGGGTTTGCTTGACAGGATAAAAATGTTTTTAAAAAGCAAGTGCAAAAATTAAGGAGGATCTCTACACTTACAGATGTATAAAGTATAACTGATTATTGTTGCATGCATTTGTTTCAAATAATAGGCTCCATATCCGATAAAATAAGGTTCCAAAATATTTCAATTTATTTTTTAGAAATATCTGAAATATCTTATTTATTTTGTTAAAAACCCCTAGTTCTCTATTTTTAAAAGCTCAGTGCTTTAAATAACCAACAACGTTTAAAAAAAATGAGCATATTTTTTATTTAAATTTACAAAAATAGACAAAAGAAAAACTAAACAGCATTTTCTTGAGAATAGCTGGTTGGATATTCTCCAGTATTTGAAAAGTTTCGTAATATCAAAGGGTAAAAACAATGAAAAATGAAATTGAACAAAATTGAAATAAACTGTCAAAACTTTTAAACATCACAAAAATTCACGTGTGAGATATCCGCTTCAAGAGTGGGCTCAAATATCTTGGAACTGTTTTTTTATAAACTTCAAATAAACTGTACTATAACTTGCACAAGTATTGAATAAAAGTTGTGAAGCAAGGACATAATTGAAAGAAGTTCGTATTGTACATATATTATTTTTCAAATGAGTTTAAGCGAAAACCATCACGTTTCCAGTCAATGACAAAGACATGTATTTAGTGAACTCATTGTATTGAGAAAAGTTGATTTACTAACCGTTTTTACCAACTTGCATGTGTTATCCAGTGCTAGAAATAACAAAATGTAAACATGGTAAATGACCAAAAGCGGGTAAAAGAAATTCCTACAACCAAATTCACACTTCGTCTAAAACATGCACGTTCCCATACAAACAGATGATAATCAATGTTGATCAAACGTTTGGGTCATGCAAAATTCCAGTTACTTTTCAAACGTTTTGGTGATTTCATGAAGAGTTTAAATTTCACCAGGTATAACCATTCATTCCGATTTAGGGTGTATACAAATCTTGAACGGAGTATCCTCTAGTCTATGGAAAGATAGTACATATGATAATATCCTATAGGGATCAGGTGCCATGGAGGAGTGATCATGCCCTGCTGACCGGTCACACCTGCCATATGTTCCTTGTCATAACAGGGAATAACAGAAAAATCCGTCGTCAATTCAGTGTATAAATAATGGATTAACAATTGGTATGAAAAACGTCAGTCAGCATTTGACTCAATGATAAATGGTATTCGCTGACAAGGTCATGTATCGACCGTAGAACTTACGAAATGATGACTTTAAACAAGACTGCTGATATTCTTGTTTCGTCAACTTGCTTGTCAATAATTTTTCTCGTTTTTGACTTCATAAGTAGAGCATGCTCTTGCGTATCGAATCAACTGAGATATATATACACTCCGTATGCAGGTGATGTACTAGGTATATTGCTGCATAAGTAAGGGAGGTTGACGACAGAAAAGTTAAAGTCATCACGTTTATCATATAGCTTGGTTGTTAGATTACCATTAACGTCTTTTTCAGGTAAAATATCCAAGTATGACACAAATGTGTCAGACTCTGTGGTATCTTTTATCTCAAGCTCTTCAGGATATATCGTATCGATATAGGGATGGAAATTGCCATTGTAAATTGACAATATCTAAATGTCGAGTTGAAGGCCACAGCAAGTGTTTTCTTCGTTTCACGCATAAAAATAAATTTTGCATCGTATGAATATAAAAAAATAGGTCTGCCAATAACCGAACGCAGTTGGTACCCATGAGATTCCCAATAGATTTTTGGAATTTTTTTTATATCTTTATTGGTAAAATGAAAAAATTCCGCGCTGACACAAAAAAGTCCTTACTACTTAATGATCCTGAGTGCAGAATAAAGGTCTTTAATTGAGGTCCCGTTTTGTGACGCATCTATGAGACTATATGTTCTCAAACAGGATAAAAACAACATGCAATCAATTAATCATTTGTAGAGATTGCGTTATTTTACCTTCATTCTTGAAGAAGGTCATTTTAGGTATTATAGATTACATAGCTCATCTCAATGTATGCAAGAGTTAATACTCTCTAATGTTGTATTACGCTTTGTTCCTTGTTTCTTTTTTATTAAATTTGGCCTATTTATTGTGCGCTATTTATAATTGCCCTTTCAGTATGTTTTTTTTTAATATTATTGTTCTAGACTGGTATAGTTATAAAAATGCATTAAGGTGAAAAGAGTAAAACTAAAACGATAATGAATAGTTGTTTGCTATAATGAAACCTGTTAAAACTCTAGAATAAACATTATCAAAGATAAAAAAAAACACTTGAAAATAACAGGGATTGCCCAAGGCACACAATACCTTGTAGCATTCAATGACAAACAATCAAAAAATTAGATACTATTTTATTTGGCTGAATGGGCCACGGCCGCTTAAATGAAGGAGCCGAGGCATCAAAATACTGCCTTGTTATGACATCCTTAAAATGCAAAGGGGACCCTGGGAACAGATGGTCACCTTTCCTGACTAGTCCAAAATGCACTTAAAATATTCAGTTAAATGACAATAAGTACCGAAAGCCTACTGGTGAGCCTAAGAGTCGCAGGTCCCTTGACTGTTGGTAAAGGCTGATACAAAAGGGCGACCGTGACGAGGTGTTCTTCCATAAATTTGAATTCAGCTACACACAAACGCTTTGAAAAAATTAAATACGAATACGGCAGAAAAACAATTTTAAAAAATACAAATGAAACCATGGATTATTTACACTTAGTTAGAAAAATAAAACACACTTGCATTTTGCCTATTTAAATCATTCAACCATTAGTTCACAGAGATAGGGAGGATGGGTGAAAGTTTTAGCGTCGACTGATGACACAATGTGGTGTTATGTCAAATGTTCTATTAAGGTAAACACTAATAACACCGGGAAAATGTGGAATAATACTATACAGGTTGGCTAGCATTCACTATCGGCCAAACCCAATCAAAATAAAAAATAAAGTATATGTATTTCTCTTTGATAAATGGCTTTAACTTTGATTGGTTAAATCACATTAAAATACTACTTATTGTGTTTTAAATGGATGTTACTTGACAAAAAATGAAATACAAGTTTTGAATCGTGCTACTTTAAAATAATTGTACTCATTACTTTTAAAACAAAAATGTCTCAAAATAAAATAAAAAAAATTATTTGATTTATTTTAACTTTCTTTTTTTATTCTAAATTTATATAATACATGTACTAGTTCCTTGTATACATAAGGAAATCATTTTCTGGTTAAATGCCACCGGTACTTTATAACAAAATAGTTATATGCGTATGAAAGATATTCCAGGAGTAAAGAAGATTTGCAAAAAAATAAGTCATTTTCAATATAAATTCAAAAAGCTCCTAACAATCCAAAGTCCATAGTTATCCATGTTGAGAACTTTCAAATTGCAAAGACACATCCTCTATAGATCTTAGCATTTACATTTATTTACTCATGATACTTTCAAAATAATAAACAATGAAAAAGATTTTTAAAAGTAGGCCAATGTTGATATATTTTTTCTTCAAAAGAGACCAAACATTTCCCTCTAAAAAGCATGACAAGAGAGTTAAATTTCAAAATTCAAAAGGATTCATTTGCTATTACAGCCAATCTATTATCTTTTCTTTTTGATTCATGTATCTAGGGGTGGCAAAAATAGATATTAAGATGGTAAATTAAGATATCATTTCGCTATATATTTATTCAACAGATTCCAAACGTAACATGTACCCTGTATTCTTTGGATCGGAAATATCAAATTAAGTATCAAATTAAGAAGCAGTCATTGCTCATAAAAGCTATGCATTCGTGGTTCGTTATTGTTTAATTGTTTGCTTTGTTTTGCTTTTATTGTTCTTTATTTATTTTTTTCATTGCATATTTTGTATCATGCATTTTTTTCATTTAGGTATACCTTTACTCAGATGACATAAAATTCCACTGATAAGAAAGAAAAAAACAACTTATTGCACATTGTACACCTTTGATTCTTGTGTTAAATTTCAATTTCAAATAACTAGGTCAATGACTTACTTTTCATGCAAGTGGCCTCTGAATATTCCTCGGGAAATACCTCAATTTTTCACACTATGACCAATTTTTTCTATACACTCAAAATATAACAACCAACTAAACTCTTAAAAAAATGAAATATTATAGCAATGGAACAGCATTGCTTCATATAAAGTAATCACTGGAGTTGAGGCCGTAAATGTGATAATTATTTAAGTCCGAATTTCCTCTTTCATATTTATATTTTTTCCCCATTTTTAATCAAATATTACAAAAATCTGACTGATAAGAACTCTATACTTTTTATAGGCTCAGATTACTTTTGTTGTCCTTATTCTCATTAATAATATTATATGGAGTCAATGATCAATTTTTTAGATATTTTGTCTAATGGTTTTTGAAGATATTTTTTAATTTCTTTATTTCACAG